>NC_061840.1:17984415-17986915 GCF_019202785.1 Penaeus chinensis
CTTTCTTTTCTTTTTTCCCTTTTTCTTTTCTTATTTTTCTTTTTCAGAAACCAAAGAAATATCTAAGTTGGCGTCAAAGAGTTTAAGAAAGAAGGTCTTTTACATTACCGTTCTTACGATAACTTCACATACAAGTATAAACGACAGTACATAAGTACATGTTATTTTGAACTCATGTAAGGAATAACCATTTAACAAAACAAAAGCGCTTATGTGCTTCTAAAAAAAGCTCATAATTAACAACATTCGTCATGAAAAAGATAAGATCTCCAGCATTATTCTTCTTAATGATAATGAGTATAATGGCAATCATGCTGAAGTTAGTAATGAAAGCTGGTAGTAATGAAATAATAATAACAATGATGTTATTAAAAATTGCATAGATAGTTATCATAATAACAATAATAACATTAATGATATTTATAATAATAATTATTATAACTTTTTTAATCATGATAATATTGATGATAACTATTTTAATCATGATAATATTGATGATAACCATTATAATGATTAAAAAGCATTAATGATATTAACCATAGTAATAATAACAACAATAATAATAATAATAATAATAATGATAATCATAATAATAATAACAATTATGATAAATATAATAATGATAAGAGTAATAATAATAACAATGATATCAATTATAACAAAAAAAACTAAAAAACAATAATAATAATAATGAAATGGTAATAACAATACCATCACTTAGATGATAACATTACTAATTATTCTACTAGCAACACCATTATAAAACGGAACATGCAACCTCTAATCAAAGAAAAGAGAATGCATAAA
Organism: Penaeus chinensis; assembly: GCF_019202785.1. Lineage (NCBI taxonomy): Eukaryota > Metazoa > Arthropoda > Malacostraca > Decapoda > Penaeidae > Penaeus > Penaeus chinensis. The sequence goes on from NC_061840.1 coordinate 17,985,223, forward strand.
AGATGATTTGCAACTTTTCATGGCAAAGGCATAATATCTTACACGCACATCGACAGTTAATAGAGAGAGAGAGAGAGAGAGAGAGAGAGAGAGAGAGAGAGAGAGAGAGAGAGAGAGAGAGAGAGAGAGAGAGAGAGAGAGAGAGAGAGAGAGAGAGAGAGAGAGAGAGAGAGAGAGAGAGAGAGAGAGAGAGAGAGAGAGAGAGAAAGAGAAAGAAAGAGAGAAAGAACAAGAAAGAAATATAGAAAGAAAAAGGGAAAAGTAGAAACGAAGAAAAAAATACATATACACACAAACCTTTGTTAATAGACAAACAAGTTCATAAACTCTGCTACAATACATAAATAAAGGTATTGACGATAAAGTTTAATTGGAGACGAGGGACAAAGAGCTTTCTGTCACCAGGTATTGGAGAGGGATTTTACAAATGCAATTGTCGAGTAGAGTTAAAGCCATAGCAGACTGTGCAAAGTGGACTATTCTCTTGTATTTTGCGCTTAAGCTTTGTCTGCACGTAAATTTAGCTTTACCTTTATCTATAGCTATATCTGTCTATCTGGTACTGTCTATCTATCTGTCTACCAATATATATAAATATATATCCATCTGTCTGTCTTCCTGTCTGGCTATCTATCTAACAATCTCTCTAACGCTCTATCTCTCTCTCTCTCTCCCTCTCTCTCTCTCTCTCTCTCTCTCTCTCTCTCTCTCTCTCCCTCTCTCTCTTCCTCTCTCTCTCTCTCTCTCACTATACACACACACACACACACACACACACACACACACACACACACACACACACACACACACACACACACGTGTGTATGTATCAACAAAGAAACAAATCTGTCTACCAGCCACGACGGGATTGAAAAAAGAAAGTGAGAAAAAGAAAGAAAGAAAGAAAGAAAGTAGAAAATCAATCAAACCAGTAGAGACAGAAAAAAAAAGAAAACGAAAAAAAAGAAAAAAAAAATCAACAACATGAAAAGAAAAAAAACAAAAATCAATATCAACTCTCTCAAGAAGTGTAACAAAAGCGAAAGTCGACGAAACAATATCGAAACGCCGAATTTACCTCCACTTTTCCCCGCCTTTCTCCCAGCCAAGAAAAGATCTCATATAGAATTGTCAACCTCAGCGTTTTTTCATGACTATTCCTCACACGTAAAGGGATGGAAACGAGATATGGAAGGTGTTGGATCGTGTTCTTGTGGGGAGAACACTTGCACAGAACAGGATCATTTCGTTCTTTTGTTTATTTTCCTCTTTCTCTCTGTGTGTGTCTTTATATGTATGGAAATATATATGTATGTTTGTATGTATACGTGTGTGTGTGTGTGTGTGTGTGTGTGTGTTTATATATATAAACATATATATATATATATATATATATATATATATATATATATATATATATTCATATATGTATGTACATTTATATATATTTATATATATATATATATATATATATATAGATATATATAAATGTACATATATATATGTATATATACATATATATACATATATATATATATATATATATATATATATATATATATATATATATATGTTTATATTTATATATATATATATATATATATATATATATATATATATATATATATATATATATATAAACATATATGTACATACATACATATATATATATATATATATATATATATATATA
>NC_061840.1:18009415-18011915 GCF_019202785.1 Penaeus chinensis
TGCTGTTTTTTGGTGTAAATATCAGTGAAAAATTGAGTTTCTGTTGCAGTGTGTGTGTTTTATTTGTTAGGATATGAATGGGTATGGAAAAAGAGGTGAGAGAGAGGGAGGGAGAAGTAAACAAGAGGAAGAGGGAGAAAGGAAAGGAGGGTGATAGACTGGGGGAGGGGGGTGAAGGGAAGTAGGGAGAGGGAGCAAGAGAGAGAGAGAAAAAAAAGAGAGAGGCAAAGACAGAGACAGAGAGACATAGAGAGATAGATAGATAGATAGAGAGAGAGAGAGAAAGAGAGAGAGAAAGAGAAAGAAAGATAGAGAGAAATTAAGAAATACATATAGAAAGATAAAACACAAACAGAGACAGAAACACAGAAAACAAAATAAAAAAGAAAACGAAATATTTAGAAAGAACCAAAACAAAACAAAAACAAATAAAAAGAAAAAAAAATGACGAAAAAAAATGACAGGAGGGGGTGTGTGGGGGGCGGTAGGGGTGGGGTGGGGTGGGGGGGGGGGGGGAGGCACGCGATATGGAGACAAAAGGTGGAAGGAATGGAAGAAAATTCTCATTTACATATTGCACTTTCACTTTGCACACTCAAAGGAATCATATAACGACGATAACTACGACACAAGATACGTACGTCTTAGAGTAAACACCTTCATTTGCATACATTTTACCACGTCCCAGAATACACAAAAAAGAGTAAAAAAAAAGAGAAAAGCAAGCATAATAAAGAGGCAAATAACAACACGAAGTACATTAACAAAGGCAAGCAAGCAAGAATTCTGCCGAGTGCATTAGGGCCAGCGCAAACACCTTCACTTCCGCTAATTGTTAGTGTCATAAAAGCAGCCGTTATATTAAGACTCAGGTTTATGATTGGCGCCGCTGCGGAACACAGGAGGAAGGAAGAGGCAGAGGACGAGCGGGGACGAAGGGAAAGCAACAAAGGATAAAGTATTGATATTATATATACATGTGTGTGTGCATATGTATATGTATATATATATATATATGTATATATATATATATGTATATATATATATACATATATATATATATATATATATATATATATATATATATATATATATATATATACATACACATAGATGCCCCCCCCCCCCACACACACACACACACGCACACACACAAACACACACACACACACACACACACACACACACACACACATATATATATATAGATAGATATATAGAAAGACAGATAGATATAGATATAGATACATGTATATATGTTCATACATAAAATGTAATCACTCACAAAATAAAACTTAACTCTTCTCATACGATACTCGTTCCTCCTTTCCCGCTAATGCTTAACAAACAAATTAAACACAGAAACGCATTATGAGGGGGGCGGGGGGAGAGGGGGGGGGGTCGTAAACAAAGCCATAAATGAACAAATAAAAAGATAACACTCTGTTTTATACGATTAACTCACAAAGATTCTTCATAAAAAATTAAAAAATAATAATAATAATCCGATTTTTTTTCTTCTCCTAAATGATCATAGTCTGTTAAGAATAAAGTATTCGTTATTAATATTTTTTTGTCTAATGAATAACAAGGAGAAAATTCTTCATTTTTCTAAATATTTCTATAGCTCTTCAGAAAATCTATTTCTACTATAACAAAGGAATAATAATAATAATAATAATAATAATAATAATAATAAAACAGATAAACAAATAAGATACTTAAGATACAAATAATTCCAATTTTGAAATCAATTTAAGAAAACAATATAAAACGGAACAACCCATTTCAAAAAGACATTTGGAACAAAAACAACAACAACAACAACTACATATCCAAGTATCAATCAAAAAAGATATAAAGATATAAACCTCAGAAACCGTAAAAAAACAAACAAAAAAAAAACATTTGGAACAAAAACATTTAAAACAAATAAAATGTTTAGAATCGGTCATTAATGATATAAACCTTGGGACCGTTAAAAAAAAGGAAGAGAAAGAACATAAAACAACAACAATAACAACAACAACACACGTTTTTCTCACGCAAAGAGACCATAAATTCCGGGCCTCTGTTGACAATGGCATATATACGCATTAGATACAATTTTCGCTTTATGCAAATCGTCTCATTTGAATGCTGGTCTGGGACGGTTGTCTTATTTTGCGTGTTATCGTTTTTTTTTTTTTTTTTTTTTTTTTTTTTTTTGTATTTTCGTTAAGACTTTCAATTTTGTCTTTATTTTTATATACTATTTTTTTTATCACTATTTGTTTTTTTTATATCTCCTGTTTACTCTCTCTCTAATTATCTCTCCTTCTTTAATTCTCTCTAATTCTTTTTTTTTTTCTCTCTCTCTCTGCCTTCCTCTCTATAAAGCCCGTACTCTCTCTCTCTCTCTCTCTCTCTCTCTCTCTCTCTCTCTCTCTCTCTCTCTCTCTCCTTTCTCTCTCTCTCTCTCTCTCTCTCTCTCTCTCTCTCTCTCTCCTCTCTCTCTCTC
>NC_061840.1:18017212-18022212 GCF_019202785.1 Penaeus chinensis
GATTTTTGTACAGTTACTCGTAAAAACCCTCAAAACGACAAACCTTTCAGGAAGATGATCTTCGCACGGGGAAAACCACCTCGCTTGAAAAAAACCATTGGGAAAGGGGTTTACGTTAGATTCCCCCAAAACTCTTTTCTTCCTCTCATTTATCTTTTACTTTTCTATCTATTTTTTTTTTTTTTTTCTCTCTCTCTCCCCCTTTCTCTCCCCTCGTCTCTTTCCTTCCTTCTCTCTCTTCTTTCTCTTCCCTTCTCCTTCTCTCTCCCCTCTCTCTCTCTGACTCTCTCTCTCTCTCATTCTCTCTCCTTCTCTTTCTCTCTCTTTCTGCTCTCTCCTTTTCTCTTTTTTTATTTTCTCTAGGGTCTTGTACCTGTCTTCTGTCGCACCTTTTTATGTGGGTCCCGTCTTGGGGTGTGTACGGGGGCGGTTTTTGTGGGGGGTTTTTTTGGGAAAAGAGAGAAGAGAGAAGAGGAAGGAGAGAGAGTGAGAGAGAGAAAAGGAGAGAGAAGAGAGGGGAAATGCCCTGTGTTTTTCCCCCTTGCGCATCCCCGGTTTTCCCCGTTCTTTTTCCGTTTTTTTTTTTTGCCTAAAGCGGTTTTTAGTACGCCCTTTTTCCCCCCTCCCTCTTTTTTCCCCCTTTCACGGCCCAAAGTAATTTCAGGTCCCAAACCCGGGACAAACCCCCAAACGTAAGGGAAGTTGGAGGTGTGGAAAAAATTTCTGTTTGAAAGAGGGAAAAAAAGGGGGAGGCGATTGGAAACAGACTGTAAGAGGGGAAAGGATATGGGCCGATGAAGAGAGGGGGAAAGAAAAGCGAAATAAAGATAGGAAATAGGGGGAAGAAGAAGAGTTAGCGGAGTTAGATTTAAAAAAAGGGGGGTAAAGATTTAAAAACAAAAAAAGGGAAAAGGGAAAAACCAGAAAGGGGTTGGGGGAGTGAATTTTGGGGTGGTATTTTGTGCATTATTTTAAAATGTTTTCGGGTATCTCTCTCTATCGGGTCTATTTTAATCTATCTATCTTTTTCTAAACTTTCTATCTTTCTATCTATCTTTATCTATCTATATATTGTGTGTGGGGTCCTGTGTTTGGTATATATAAAAAAATATATATAATATATATATATTATATATTTTGTTATTTTTATTTTTATACACAAAAAATATTTACATACATCAAAAAAATTATATATATTTTAATATATAATATATACTTAAAATTTTAATATACACACCAAAAACACACACAAAACACACCTTTATAATATATTTTTTATAAACATATATATATATTTTAATAATATGTGTTTTGTTGTGTGTGTTGTGTTGTGTGTGTTGTTGTCCCTATTTGGTAGAGAAAACTCACAATTTAAAACTAATTTACTGAAAGTGAGATTTTCCAACTTTAAATAAATCTAGTTTTACTTTTGTGGGTTTTTTTTCCATAGTATAAAAACACGGTAGGTTTTTTTTCCCCTTTTTTTTAAATAAAATATGAAACTCATACCCCCCAATTTTTAAAGGAAACCCCAACCAAACCCAACCACGGGGGAAACCCCACCACAGATTATGGACCAAAAACCCCCACACCACACCACACACCACCAAATATAAAATATATTTTATTTATAAAAATATATATAAATATAATTTTAAAATTACACGTGTTTTGTTTTTTTTCCTCAAAATCCCCCCAAAGATTCCCCCATCCCAAAAAAACCGACCCAAAAATTTCGAACGCCAAAAGGGCTGGGTCCAACCGGTTTTTCCTCCCCCCAAAAGCCCTTTAAAAAACCCCTTGTACCCGGGACCGTGTAGCCGCCCCCCTGGGGGGACAAAAAAACATCAAATCCCCAGTTCCCCCGGGGAAAACCCCCCAAAACGACTTTCCTTTCTTTAAAACCTCGGGCCCCTATATGAAAAACGAACCCCGTTAGTTTTCCTTTAGCAAAAACGCCTTCCACAAAAAAAAAAAAAAAAAAAAAAAAAAAAAAAAAAAAAAAAAAAAAAAAAAAAAAAACGGATAATGGATAATGTGAATACGATAGCAAATGCATTGTTCGTTTTCAAGACTTATGCTCCGGTTGGCGCCCACTGCACGATCTGGGCGTGAATTAGGGCGCATGACGGGAAACCCCCAAACCCTGTTCTTTTTTTCCGTAACTGTTCCCAATTTTCTAATCCCAATATCAAGATGAAAATTTTGGGGGAATGTGCAGCGAGGGGGACGCAAGGGGGGGGGTGCAAAAAATTTCCCTTTTTTGGATAGATAGATAAATTATTTTACAGATATATATATATAAAATTGGGTTATATGATATATATAAGAAAAAGGAGAGAGAGGGAGAGGGGGGAGAGGAAGGAGAGAGGAGACAAAAGGGGGAGAGGGAAAAAAAAAAGGGGGGATAGAGAGAGGGAGAGGGGGGGGAAAAGGAGCGGGGGAGAGGGGGGCGGAGAGAAGAGAGAGAGGAGAGAGGGGAGAGAGAGGCAGACAGTAAGACGACAGTCAGACGGGGAAAAAACAAAAAGGAAGAAAGACAGAAAACAGAAAGAAAGACCGACAAAACAAAACAGACAAAACAGGACAGAGACGGGAGACAGAGACAGGGGAGATGGGGGGTAAAGGTGGGAAGAAAATTACGGCCCGGAGAGAGATGGGGGGGGGGGGGCGGGAGGGGATGAATAGATAGACAGAGAGAGTGTGAGAGATAGTTAAAAAAGGTTTGATTATAGATAGAGAGAAAAGGAAGAGAAAAGAAAGAAAAAGGGGGGGAGAGAGGCAACAGGCGACAGACGGGAGAAAAAGGGGGGTTGGGGATAGAAAAACCCAGAGAGAGGGGGGGATAGGGAAAAGGTTGGATAGAAAATTTTATAGTGAGATAGAAAAATAGTAGAGAGAGAGGGGGGGAGGGAGATGGGGCCAGATATAAAGAGAGAAAAGTGGGGAGGTAGTTTAAAAAAGAGAAAAAAGGGGAGAGAGAGAGAGAGAGGAGGAGAGAGAGAAAAGAGAGATAGAGAGAGAGGGGAGAGAGAGAAAAAGGGGGGGAGAAAAAAGGGGGAAAGGGGGAAAAGAAGGAGAGAAAAAATGAAAAAGAAGAAAAAAAAACGGTATACAGACAAAAAAGCCCAGACAGAAAAAAAATTTGAGAAAAAAGCGTTAATACTGTACCCTATTTTATTACTATCACTGTAAAACTGCCAATAAAAAGATAACATAGAAAACAATCATTATAAAAATGTGGGATCCTTTTTCAGATAGATTTTTTATACGTGTACATCGGGTTTTTTTAATGCAGGGGTTATTGTCTTTTTTTCATAATTATTCATCCTTGTTACACAACACAAAAAAAAGGCTTTTGTAAAAAACGATAGTTTTCCCCATTAAAATAAAAAACCAATTACTGGGAAAATAAAATAAAGGGGGTTCATTTACAAAACCCAAAACCGGGGTTCAGGAAATTTTGGGAATAGACCTTACAACAGACATTTTTACTTACAAGCAGACATTCACATATAGACAAGCACTTACATCCCAAACAGAAAAGTTACTTTTTTAAAATTTTTTTTAAAAGAAAAGGACTTTACGGGAAAATTACAAACAGCTACTTTTAAAAAACCCGGAAATACCAAAAAAAACACTTTCTTATAGATGCGTACTCCAAAACCACTAAATTATAGACACTTACTTACAAACAAACAAACACTTACAAACAGACACTTACAAACGGGGGAACTTACAGACCCTTTTACAAAAAGACCGAAAACGGGCCCTACAAAAAAAAACTTTTATAAACAACACTTAAAAAACAAAAAATTGAAAACCCAAACATTTACGTACAAACACTTACAAAACATTCACTAAAAAAACACTTACTTACAAAGAAGCTTACAAAAACTTACAAAACAAACACTTACAATCAGACACTCACAAACCCAAAAAGGGAAAAAAAAAGTGCCCAAAAACAAACTTTTTTGGGTCGAAAATAAAAACGGGCATAAATGATCCCGGGGGTTTCGAAACTGAACGGAAAGGAAACAAAAAAAGGGAGAAAAGGAGGAAGAAAGAAAAAAAAAAAGAAAGGAGTAAAGAAAAATTTTAAAAAATTTTCCGTTTTCAATCTGGTTTTGCCCCCCTGTTTTGTTTTGTTTTCTGTTTTTTCCCTGTTAAATTTTTTTTTTCCTCCTCTTTTCTCTCTCTCTCTCTTCTTTCTTTTCTCCTCTTTTCCTCTCTCTCTCTTCTTCTCTCTTCCCTCCTCCTTCTCTTCTTTCTCTCTCTCCCCTCCTTTTCGTTCTCGCCCCCCTCTCTCTCGTCTCTCTCTCTCTTCCTTTCTCCTCTTTTCTCTCTTCTCCTTTCCTTCTCTCTCTCTCCTCTCTCTCCCTCTCCTCTTTTTCCCTCTCTTCTCTTTTTCCCCTTTCCCCGGGCCCCCCCCGTTCTCTCTCTCTCTCTCTCTCCCTCTCTCTCCTCTCTCCTTTTCTCGTCTCTCTCTCTCTCTTTCCCCCTCTCTCTCTCTCTCTTCTGCCCTCTCTCTCTCTCTCTCTCTCTATCTCCCCTCCTCTCTCGGCTCTTCTCTCTCTCTCTCTCTCTTTCTCTCTCCCCTCTCTTTCTCTCTCTCGCCCTCTATTTCCGTCTCTCTCTCTCCCCTCTCTTTCCTCTCTTCTCTCTCTTTTCTCTCTTCTCTTCCTCTCTGCCCCTCTCTCTTTTCTCCCCTTTTTTCTCTTTCTCTCTCTCTCTCTCTCTCTCCCCTTCATCTTTTCCCCCCTTCTCTCTTTCCCCTCTTTCTCTCTCCCTTCTCTCCCCACTTTAATCTCTCTCTCTTTTCCTCTTTAGACAAAAAGGTTTTCCCGTCGATGAAAAAATTTATGTGATACAAGGAAAAAAAAAAAATTTGGGGAAATGATAAAGAAATTTTTATTATGTGACCATGAAGGGCATTATTCAATATTTAAAATTTAAAAATGTGCATAGGGCACCCAAATACACATTGCGTGTTTTTTTTT
>NC_061840.1:18069712-18072964 GCF_019202785.1 Penaeus chinensis
CTGTTATTATCACCATCTTTATCATTACTATCACTGTTGTTATTATTATCTTTATTATTAATATCTCTGTTATTATCACCATCTTTATCATTACTATCACTGTTATTATCATTATTCCTCTTTATCATCATTATTATTATTATTATTCTTACCATTATTATTATTACTACTATTATTATAAACATTATTATCATTATTGCTATTTTTATTATCAGTACTTTTATTATTATTTGAATTATTAAAATTATTTTCCTTGAGGTTATTATTATCATCAATATCATTATTATTGTCGTTATCATAGTTATCATCATCATTAGTTTTATTATTACTATCACTTGTTATTAATACTATTATCAGCACTATTAAGTTTATTACTACTACTACTATTACTATTACTACTACTACTACTGTTACTATTATTATCATCCTTATTATTAGTGACATAAGTTTCATCATTATTGTCACTACTACTACTATTACTATTATTGCTATTAATATAATTATCTTTGTTATTGTGATTATTATTATAATTTTTGTATCATTATCATTATTGTTCTCTAATTATTCATAGTAATTATTCATTATGTTATTGCGATATTTATGGTTATCGTAATAATTATGTTTTATTTTTTTTTCTTTACAGACATGTAATTTCTCCTTGCAAGAATGAGTAAATAAAATTAATAAATAAACAGACAAATATATCGATAGATAGATAGATAGATAGATAAACAAGATAAATAAATGAAGAGATAGATGTACAAATAAATGAAAAAATAAAAGAAATATTGAGCTCCAGCGCCAGTATCTCTCCTTAAACTTGAATCATATTTGCATATCGCTCTCTCCCCCAACCCCTCACCCCCCCCCTACCCCCCCCCCATTCCACTCCCAACATCCCAAATCTCCCTCCCTCCCTCACCCCCTCTCACCTCCCTCCCTCCCTCACCCTCCACCCTCCCTACCCCACTCCGAGCATCCTACACCCTCCTTCCCCCCTTCCTCTACCCCCACCCCCACCAACCCCACCCCCAGCATCCACCGGGAGATGTGCGAAAGAGAATACCAGATCGTAAGAGACACGCAAGAGCGGAGAAGATCTGTGGCATCCTGTGCGTCTCCTCCCCCCCCCCCCCCCACCCCCAACCCCCACCCCCCCACCCCACCACCACCCCCTCACGCCCCCCACGCAAACCCCACCCCCCACCCGTCCCCTTCTGCGCCTTCTGCAGTTCTCTCGGCCAGATCAAAGGCGATGCTCCATTACGGCACTCGAGGGAAGGGGGGGGGGGGGCGGAGAGGGAGGTGCTAGGCCGAAAGGGGGTAGAAAGAGAGGGAGGGAGAGAGGGAGGGAAGTGAGGGAAGAGAGGGAGAGAAGGGAAAGGAGAAAGGCGAGGAGGAAAAAGCAGGGAAGAGAGATAGATAGATAGATAGATAGAAAGAGAGAGAGAGAGAGAGAGAGAGAGAGAGAGAGAGAGAGAGAGAGAGAGAGAGAGGGAGAAAGGGAGAGCGAAAAGGGGAAGGGAAGTAAGAGACGAGACGAAGGAAAGAGCAGGAGAGGGAGAAAGGGGAAGAAGGGAAAGGAAGGGAAGCGAAGGAAGAGAGGGAGAGAGGAAAGGAGGGGAAGGGAAGGAAGAAAGGGGGAGATGGAAAGAGAGAGGGAAGGATGGATGAAAAGGGAAAGGTGTAGAGGAGAAAAAGGAGGGAAAAGGGAAGAAAAGAAGAGAGGAAGGGAAAAAAAGAGAAGGAGGAGGAGAAGGAGGAAGGAAAAGGAAGGAAAAAGCAAAAGACTTGAAAAAAAAAAAAACACAAATCAAGAAAAATATAAAAAAAACAAAGAGAGCAAACAAACCTATTCTTACTATTGATATTTTTATTAGCAAATTTCCAATTATCTCTATTATCTCATTTCCTGGTTGATATCCATCGGTAAAATCCTGAAGAATGTATTAAACATATTGTCAGTAGAATTAGCTTTTAGTCTTTCCTACGATCAACATCTCACGATCTTCCTTACATAAACAGATACCCGCCACGTTTCAACATTTAATTTAACCTCCTAGAATGTTATAAATCAAGAGCCAGAGAGAGAGAGAAAGAGAGAGAGAGAGTGAGTGAGAGAGAGAGAGAGAGAGAGAGAGAGAGAGAGAGAGAGAGAGAGAGAGAGAGAGAGAAAGAGAGAGAGAGAGAGAATGAAAGAGAGAGAGAGAGAGAGAGAGAGAGAGAGAGAGAGAGAGAGAGGGGGGGTGAGGAGGGGAAAGAGATATGGGGAAGTGAGAAAGAGAGAGAGAGAGGGAGACAGATAGATAGACACGCAAATATAGATATAGAGAGAGATAGAGATAGATAGATAGATAAAAAGATAGAGAGAGAGAGAGAGAAAGAGAGAGAGAGAGACAGAGACAGAGAAAGGAAACAAAGATAGAGAAAAAGACAGACAGATCCAGAGATACAGAGAGAAAGAGAGAAAGAGAGAGAGAGAGAGAGAGAGAGAGAGAAGAGTTAGACACAGCTATGATTATTTTAGAATATGCTTGCAAGAAAAGGGGAAAATGCGTGTGTGCTCGTTAAATTTCTCCCTTGAGGCATATCTCCTTCAAGTGAAATGTCACCTGGGGGGGGGGGGGGTACCGGATGAAAATGAATTATAATAATAAATGATCGTGAAAATGATGCCAACAACAACAGTAAATAGTTATTAAAACAATAACAACGATACTATTTTACGTTACAACTATTACTATTACTAATACTATTACAACTAATGATATTAGCTGGTAATATTGATAATGATAAAAAGATAGAATGACATATATATATATACAAATATATCTGTGCATAAACACACACACACGCACACAGATACATACATATATACATATAGATAGATAGATAGATATATAGATACATACATACATACATACATGCATACACACATACACACACACACACACACACACACACCGCAAAGGTATGAATGAGAATGAATATCTTCACAATAAAAGAGATGTCTTTGACCGGTTTCGATTTCATCATGTATTTCTGACGAATATATAATCGAAACCGGTCAAATACATCTCTTGTATTGTGAATATATTCATTCTCATTCATACCTTTTCTTCCTGTTTATATATATATATATATATATATATATATATATATATATATATATATAATGATTATACATCTCTTGTATTGTGAAGATATGCATTCTTATTCATACCTTTTCTTCATATATATATATATATATAT
>NC_061840.1:18125564-18128064 GCF_019202785.1 Penaeus chinensis
TGTTATAGTCTCTCTGAATACGATAATGCTCTCGTACATCCATCATGCAACGTTCTTGTGCAAACTCGAGGCTTTTACTGTATTGTGTATGAAATCTATTTTCGGAAAATTTGTGCATAAATTTGTTCTCTCTCTCTCTCCCTCTCTCTCTCTCTCTCTCTCTCTCTCTCTCTCTCTCTCTCTCTCTCTCTCTCTCTCTATCACTCGCTAGCTCTATCTATCTATCTATCTATTTCTATCGCTATCTATATATCTCTCTTTCTCTCTCTCTGTCTATCTATCTATCTACCTGTCTCTCTCTCTATCTCTCTCTCTCTCTCTCTCTCTCTCTCTCTCTCTCTCTCTCTCTCTCTCTCTCTCTCTTTATTTCTATCTCTATCTCTATCTCTCTATCTCTCTCTCTCTCATTCATATTATCATTCATCATTTTCGTTGTTGTTAATTACTATCATTATGTGATTCTTATTGTCATTCAATAATAATCATCATTAACAGTAAAGCTAATATGATATGTCTTGTCATTATCGCAAATTACAGTTATCATTAATTCCATCATGAATTGTATGTTTCAGAGGCTATCATTATCATCATCATTGCTGTTCTAATCATTATTATCAATACATTCACAATCTTTATTATAATGATCATTATATTCTCATGTTTATCATCATCATCATCATCATCAGCACCAGCATCGTCATCATCATCATTATAATCGTCATTATCACCATCATTACCAATAGCATCATAATCATCCCCACCATCATCATATTATCAGCATCAAAATCATCATCATTATCATGATCATCATCACCATCATTATCATCATCATCACAATCATCATCATCATCATTACCATCATCATCATCATCACAATCATCATCATCATCATCATTACCATCATCATCATCATCACAATCATCATTATCATCATCCTCATCACCATCACCATCGTCATCATATCCTCATCATCATCTTCACCATCCTCATCATCATCATCATATCCTCATCATCATCATCATCATTGCCATCATCATCATCATATTCATCATCATCTTTACCATCATCATAATAATGACTAAAGGTGTTATTATCGTCATTATCATTGTTGTTGTTCTGAATACCAATAGTAACGGTAATGATGGTAATGATATTAACAATAATTATTATTGTCATTATCATTATTATCATCATCATTATTATTCATTACTATTATAGGTGTCGTTGTTGTGAAACCTATCATTGCCATCATTAATATTATTCTTGTATTATCATTATCATCATTGTTATTACTATAAGCATTATCATTTACATCGTCATTATGTTGTCATTATGTTATTATTATTATTATTATTATTATTATTATTATTATTATTATTATTATCATTATTATCATTATTATCATTATAATCATCATTATCATAATCAGCAGCATCATTATTATTACTATTATTATTATCTTTGATATCATTATAATCATTATCATTGTCATTATGATCATTGTTATTATAATTATTACTGTTAGTATTATCATCATTATTATTATAATTAATATCATTAACATTATCACTATTATTCTCATACTAATCATCATTATTATCATAATTATTTAAATCATTATTATTGCTATAGTCATGTTTGTTATTATTGTTACCATCATTATTACTCTTATTATTAACATTACAATAATTATTATTATTATTATCATTATTATTGTTGTTGTTCTTGTTCTTGTTGTTCTTGTTGTTATTGTTATTATCATTATTAATATATTATCATTATCATTATTATTATCATTTTTAGTAACAGTAGTAGTAGTAGTTATTATTTTTATCATTATCATCATTACTGCTTTTATCATCAATATTATTCTTATAATTTTTGCGCGCAATATTGCCATTATCATTTTTACTATTTATAATAAAGAAATTTATGATACTGCTCATCATTATCATCACAATTTTTATCATTATCGTTATTGTTAATATCATTACAGTCATTATTATTTTTGTTATTTGTATGACTATTTTTAACATGATAATTAGCATTATCCTTATTATTATTATTATTATTATTATTGTTATTATTATTATTATTATTATTATTATTATTATTATTTTTATTATTATTATTATTTTATTTGTATTATTATTATTATTATTATTATTATTATTATCATCATCATCATCATCATCATCAAAATTGTCATTGTTGTTGATTACCTTTTTATTAATATCATTAGTATTATCATTATCGTTAATGTCGTTATTGTAATTTTCATTAATGTCATTATCATTCTCATAAACATCATTATTATTATCATTTTCATTAATATCATTATTACTATCATTAATATCATTATTATTATCCTTCGCATTAGTATCATTATAATTTTCATTAATATCATTATCATTATAATTTTCATTAATATCATTATCATTATAATTTTCATTAATATCATTATTATTATCACTCAAAATTAAAACTACGGAATATCAAG
>NC_061840.1:18143064-18150564 GCF_019202785.1 Penaeus chinensis
TAATGAAGTCACTCCTTCTGAAAATAGCTGATGAACATCACCTTACAGGCAAGTAAATTAACGTCTTAACGGGATAATGAAGCATATTACTTAAAATATAACTTGGTGGCAACCTACCATAACTTTCAAAACGAGTTCCAAACTTGTGTTACTGAGACCCCGTGAAGAAACGAAATTTGAAATATGAAAGTCATCGCATGTCTGAAATAACAAGACGAAAATATTAGATATGTTTGATCTGCTAGTGATCAGTTATAGTCCAGTGTTTGTATTAGAAGTTTATATTGCTTATAATTGACTGTATGTCGGTGTTTTCTCATAATCGAAGTAATTAGCGCAATAAGAGAGTGAATTGTTACAGATATAAATTTTACATTGCTTTGGTCGGAAAACATACTCCCTCATTACAATAGAAGAGTGGCTCTGATTTTAGATATGTTGCAACTTGCATGAACTGTACATAGCCTCTTCATACTTCAATATGAATTCAACCCCGACGCCCTTCTCCCTGCCTCTCAAATTAATAGTTTTATCTAATGCGCCTGATTCCATTTCGGTCTAAGAACAACAAAGAGAATTCTGAAATAAGGAAGAAGTTAGTGGTTGTCTGTCAGTGTTTAAGATACTTTCTTACTTCCTGTTCGGCCAAAAGACGGGTTATCCATGAGGAACAGTCAGGTCATACATCTAAATTGACGAAGGACACATATCCGCAAACACATGTCAAGCTGTGGGATGATGAAATAGGGTGGTCAGCTCTATTCCGACCCGGTTTTGACTCCAACATGCTGATGCCAGTACCCTAACAGGTGAGCCGGGGAACAGTAGGTCCCTGAAATGCTTTTGAAGACCTGCTTAATTTCCTTTTGTAATATTAAACTGCATTTTTATACTGAACAAATATGAAAATTCGAAGAAGTAAGAGTGAAATATCTTTATCCTGCAAGTTATCAGATATCAGTGAATGTGTGTACGTATTCAACAAATCACGTTTAAGGGTGAACGAAAAAAAAAAAAAAAAAAAAAAAAAAAAAAAAAAAAACTTTTTTATCAATTACTTTGCAATGTAATGAGTTAGTAACAGATCACCTTTTTATTTTATTTTTTATTTATGTTCTCTGGTAATTACAAGAAGAGGGATGTAAAAAAGTAAAGCAATCGACGGTTAAGCGATCTAGGAATTGCAGAATAATTGAAAGAATAAGGTTTTTTCTTGTCTGGAAATCGAAAAAGGTACAAGAAAAGTTTCGATTTTTTTCTATACGTTTCATTTATTTTCCTTTTTCTTTTTCTTTTTTTTTTCTTTTTTTTGTCTCTTGTTTCTTTCTCTGTGAGTGTCGACGTTTATTACGTTCAGTCTTTCCTTTTATTTTTATTTTATTCCTTTCTCTCTCTCTCTTTATCTCTTTATCTATCTATCTATCTATCTATTTATCTCTCTCTCTCTCTCTCTCTCTATCTATCTATCTATCTATCTATCTATCTATCTATCTATCCATCTATCTATCTATCCGTCTATCTTCTTCTTCTTCTTCTTCTTCTTCCCTCCTCCTTTGCTTTAACACCCTCTCCCTCCTTTCCCATTGTCCCCCGTTCCTTCTCTCTCCCCCCCCCCCCCCCTTTCCCTCGATTCCTTTTCCATACCATCCCTTCCCTTTCCATACCATCCCTCTTTCCCCCCTTCCCCTTCCCCTTCCCTCTCCCTCCTTTCTCTTCCCTTCCCTTTCCCTCTCCCTCCTCTCTCTTCCCTTCCCCTTATATCTCCCTCTTTCCCCCTACTTCCCCTTCCCCTCCTTCTACCACATTCTTCCTTTCTCCTCCCTCCCTCACCCTTCCAATTCTTCCCCCATCCCCTTCCTTCCTCCTTTCCCCCTGGACTCACGAATCGATCTAACGGCAACACAATTTCTGTCAAAGGTCATCCAGGCTCCCAGGAACACAAGCCTAAGACAAAAAATTAGTCAGATGCCTCGAACAAGACAACGAGCTCGTTGCAAACAACTCCTGGCTGTCTCATACAGCCAGGGTGTTGATACGCCATCAGCTCAAAGAACAGCTTCTTGCTAAGGGCATGGACTCCCCCCACCCCGACTTTGCCGAAGCCCCGCCGTGGGCACTGAGCCTGATAGAGTTCAACATAATGAACCTGTCAATGAAAAAGAGCCTATACCCCATGCCTAGCCTAAAGGCAGAAGCCCACAGGGTCATTGCAGCCATCACTCCTCCGGGTAGTAGAACATACTACACGGATGGATCGGTCGATCCCTTGAGCCACACTGCAGGCGCCGGCTTTGCAGCTAGGGATGCCACGCGATCCATGAGGGTAACAGACAACGCCTCCTCGCTACAGGCAGAGGCAGTTGCAATCATGGGAGCCCTAGGCCACGCGTCCCTAAGGGAAGGACACGTGGTCATACACACAGACTCCAGGGCAGCCATTGACTGTCTTCAGCACAGCTCACCCACAGACAACATCTACCTACTGACCACGATTCTCACAATGGCACAGAGAATTCTTGCTCAGGGTAGAAGAATTATCATCAATTGGGTCCCAAGCCACATCGGCATCAGAGGGAACGAGCTTGCTGACAGACTAGCCGCCGCTGGCAGGGGTATGCCCCCAAATCCCATGACGATAAAACCGAGCCGAAAATTACTTATGGAGAAGTGTGCCTTGGTCGGTCGTACCTTCCTACGGCAGCTCCACAGAGAGGAAACGAGAACCTCCCCCTCGGCCAGCTGGTACTCAGACGCCACAGGCTCTGAACCACTGGCACTCTCTGAAGTAAGCAACAGAGGTACCGAAGTCATTCTTCACAGAATGCGCCTAGGTTACCACTGTGCATGGCAGATTATCCCAACAATCGAACGCGATGAATGGTGCTGCAAGCACTGCGGCGAGCCGAACGCCACACTAGTCCACTACCTAGAAAATTGTAACCATACACAATTCCTGAGACATGGACCGCCCACAACAGCCGCCGTGCTGGTAAAGAGGCTATGCGAAATGCTTACACCATGGCGGCAGGAGCGCTTGCTGGCAATCCCGCCGCCACGGTAAGCACCGAGTGTCAGACAACTCAATGAGACAGCCGTAAAAAAGCTGACACAGGCCGGGCCATATCTAGAAGGCCCGGGCGAAGCTAGAACTTCGCAAACCAAACCCCCCCCCCCCTCCTCCTTTCCCCTTTCCTTCCCTCCCGCTCCTTCCTTTCCCCTCCCTCCCTCTTTCTCCCTCCTTCTCCCTTCCTTCCTCATCTCCGCTCCCTCCTCCCCCCTCACTTCCCCCATCCCCCTCCACCCTTTCCTTCCCCATCCCCCTCCGCCCTTTCCTTCCCCAATCCCCATCAGCCCTTTCCTTCCCTCCTCCATCATTCTACCTCTTCCTCCCTCCTTCCCCATCCCCACCCTCCCTCCCTTCCCCCATTCCCTCCCCTCCCCTCTCCTCTCCCTCTCCCTCTCCCTACCCTCTAATTCCACCCCCTTCCTCCCTCCTTCTCCACCCCCCACCCTCCCTCCCTTCCCCCATTCCCTCCCCCTCCCCTCTCCCTCTCCCTCTCCCTCTCCCTACCCCCTTCTCCCTGCCACACCACAACCAATTCCAGTTCCATCAGGATATTAAATCTGCTGATTCAATCGAGGCAACAGATACGTGTTCAATAAGGTTATTCCAGCCCTGAGGTTTCTTATCTTGCGGGAGACAAAAGAGGCAGGTGCGGCTTGATGGAAAAACGAAGTGGGAAGGATTTTAATTCTTTTTTTTTTCTTTTTTTTTTTTGGGGGGGGAGGGCTTTATGTTTGAAGTGTATGTTATTTGTTTATTTTTATGATTGTCATTGTTAGAGTTACTGTTGTTTATTATTATTACTGTTGTTGTCTGTTATTTCGTTATTATAATTATTATCATTATTATTATTATTACTGTTATTGTTATTACTGTTATTCTGGTTGTTATTATCCTTATCATTAATATCATAATTATTATAGATTTCATCTTCATCACTATTTCCATTATCATTATTAGTATTAACACTTTTATCTTTATTGTTATTATTACTATTATTATTATAATCATTATCATTATAGTTATTATTGTTACTATATTTTTTTTATCATTATCAACATTACTATTTTATCATTATCATTACTATTAGTATCGTATAATCATTATTATTATTAACATTATTATTGTTATTTTTAGTAATATCATCATTATCATTATTATACCTATTATTACTATTAGTAGTAGCAGTAATAGTGATGGTAGGCGTTTATTATATCACCATTATCATTATTGTTATTATCATTATTATAATCATTATCATTACTATAATTCCCGTGAGTGCCTGTATATTTAACCCTAAATATGCATACCCTTATATACACGTATTCCTGTGATATCTCTCCCTTACACGGCCCATCACTAGTTAAAAACCAGCTCTCCCTCGCCGCCAATCGCCCGTGGGAGCGACGTGCAAGGGGACATTCACGCGAGCGGGGAGGCGAGAGAGGAAATTAGCTCCTAGATAGGGCCAGACGATTGAGTGGAGGAACAGCGCCGAACTTGAGTTGGATTTCATTTCGTATATGGGTGTGGGTGTGTGGGGGTGTGGGGGGGGGGGGTTGTGTGTGTGTGTGTGTGTGGGTGGGTGGGTGGGTGGGTGGGTGTGGGTTGGTGTGTTTGTGTTTGTGTGTTTGTGTGTGTGTTTGTGTGTTTGTGTGTGTGTATGTGTGTGTGTTTGTGTGTGTTTGTGTGTGGGTGTGTGTGTTTGTGTGTTTGTGTGTCTGTGTGTTTGTGTGTGTGTGTGTGTTTGTGTTTGTGTGTGTGTGTTTGTGTGTGTGTGTGTGTTTGTGTTTGTGTGTTTGTGTGTGTGTGTTTGTGTGTGCGTGTGTTTGTGTTTGTGTTTGTGTTTGTGTGTGTGTGTGTTTGTGTTTGTGTGTTTGTGGTTATGTGTTTGTGTGTGTGTGTGTTTGTGTAGATATACATATGTATGTATGTATGTATATATGTCTATGCATACATGCATATACATACATGTACATATATACACACACATAAATACACACAATATCCATATACGAAATGAAATACAGCTCAAGTGCAATGCAGCTGTTCCTCTTCTGTGTGTATGTGTGTGTGTGTGTGTGTGTGTTTGTGTGTGTGTGTGTGTGTGTGTGTAATCACGAATTATCTTGATTCATTTTCGTCGTAAAATTCTCAACAGTGGAAAATAGTCTACCCTGTACTCTGCTATGTATTAATAACAACACAATAATCGCATTACGTCTTTGGGAATTCCAGAGTACGTTGTTTAGTATTCTAAAGGGAATGCGGTGTTTTTCGTCATGCAGATTTAATGCCCTTGTAATCATATAATAGGCTAATGCACACGCGAGACTTCGGACTTGAAAAAACTATTTTTGTATGGATATTTAGGCTTGTGTGTGTGTGTGTGTGTGTGTGTGTGTGTGTGTGTGTGTGTGTGTGTGTGTGTGAGCGTGTACGTGTAAACTACTTTTCTTTGTGTAAACCATTTGTATATATATTTTGAAATATTTCTATAATCATATATTTTTTTTCAACATATTATACATTTAAATATATAACATTCATATTAAGACTTTTCATATTCATTTTTTTTTTTGTTTTTTGTTTTTTGTTTGTTTCGTCTTGTTTTGTTTTAATAATCATATCTGAAATACATTTATATCTTCAGTTATTATCATGCAGTATTCTTGCACATTTAATCACATGACATAATAATACACAGGTGTGTTTTCATACATTAAAAGTAAACTAAACTCATAACGTGTATTTGTGTACACATTGTTTCGGTACTATATGCACTTTCTACCAAATAATATACATATGATTCAAGCATTATTTGCACCAGTATAATACCGCAAGCCAGGAGCTCATAATTGAGTACAGTGTTTCCTATATCTGTTTCCAAATACCGTAAACTTAAGTATGTGAGCTCAGTTTAACCTCTATTTGCTACCGTGAAACGTGTATAAGTGAGATCAATATTACTTAATTACCAGTTATCAAACATCGCAAAAAATAATACATGTAAAACAGGCCTTGTATCACGTACGCATATGTTACTAAATATAATGACACATTTATAAGTCCTGTATTACTTAACATCAGCCACTAACCATCATAGCAATTTATACACTTAAAAAGGCTTAGTATCAGACGTACGTACTTGTTCCTTACAAAGTTTTACACAACACTAACCATCACAGATATTTAATACATGTAACCAAGCCTACTATTCTATGTACTTGTTAACTAAATATCCTGAAATTTAATACACGTATCACACGCCCTTGTTACCAAAGAACTTATATTCCCGTATTATTTATTACCAGTCACTATATATCTCGAAACAGACACCTAAATGTAGTATTATTGACACTCAGTCACCAACCATCACAGAAATTGAATACACGTAAGTACCACACGCACTTGTTACCAGTTGTCTTGTATTCCCGTATCATTTATCACCAATCACCGTATATCTCAAAACAAACACCTAAATCTAGTATTTCTTAACACCAGTCACCAACCATCACTGAAATTGAATACACGTAAGCAGTATCATATTCCCAATACTTTATATCCTCATATTACTTATTACCAAATATCTTGAATTCCCGTATTACTTATCACTAATAATATATCTCAAAAAAAGAAGAAAAAAGCACATTAATGTCTAGCATGACTAACCATCTACCACCACACAAATTTAATACACGTAAAAAGGCCTAGTATCACACTTACTTGTCGCCGAACATCCTGCTGACACACACACACACACACATGTAGTCGGGTCCTCGTATCGGTCCCTCTGACACGGGTAAAGCTCTTGTTTGTTACTGGTCTTGATAGAGGATATACAGGCTTCACTCTCCCTCGATGGCCCTAAGAGAATGGGTTTCTTGTTTTTACCATTTTCTTGTTTTGTTGGTGGTGGTGGTGGTGGTGGTGATACTGTCGTTGTTGTTGGTGCTGATGGTGATGATACTGTCGTTGTTGGTGGTGGTGGTGGTGATGGTGATGATACTGCCGTTGTTGGTGGTGGTGATGGTGATGATACTGTCGTTGTTGGTGGTGGTGATGGTGATGATACTGTCGTTGTTGGTGGTGGTGATGGTGATGATACTGTCGTTGTTGGTGGTGGTGGTGGTGGTGATGGTGATACTGTCGTTGTTAGTGGTGGCGATGGTGATACTGTCGTTGTTGTGGGTGGTGGTGATGGTGATACTGTCGTTGTTGTTGGTGGTGGTGGTGGTGATGGTGATACTGTCGTTGTTGTTGGTGATGGTAGTGGTACTGTCGTTGTTTCTGTTGTTCCGTGTTTATGATTTGTCTAATGTGTGTCATGGTTTTATGTGTTTGTTTGTTTAATAGTTTTAGTTATATTTTTTGCGATTGGTATTTTTCTTATTTCTTATTATCCTTGTTTTTGTTTGTTGCTACGTGCGCCTGTT
>NC_061840.1:18153064-18158064 GCF_019202785.1 Penaeus chinensis
CCTACTATACAGAGGAGCTGAACAAACGAATTCCACAATGCTTATTTATGATTCATTGACCAAAGAACTGGGTATAAAGCGTCTTTATACCCGGTTCTAAAGCGAAGGGAATTTTATACAGAGATTCGGAAGAGAATTCAGAGCAAAGACATTCTTTCGAGAACAGAATAAGAGAGTAAGAGCCTTGGTTTATTTACCTATATATTAATTACGCTATTTAGAATTTAATTAAGGGTAGAAGGTTTCAGTCAAGTCGAGATTTTAAGCGACAAATACTTATATTTTGAGAACTTGAATGAAATTTGAAGCTATATGACATGTGAAAGAAAATGCAAAACGCTATATGCAAATATTGATATCAATACCTTTCACATATTTCCTCTTTAAACGAAATTAAGGGGGGGAAAATCTTCTTGCAGATAAATCCTTTTAATTTCTCTATTCCCTGACACATACGCCAAGCACAGTAATAAATTCAAGATACATTTTCGAGAATCACAAAGACAGAGAGAGAGAGAAACATATCAGTTCTCATTCTCCTCCATTTTCTTTCCCTCCTTTCTTTTTCAAAAGAAGAGAAGGGGAGACTAAAGTATTTTTTAATTATCATTACAACCTCGTCTTGAGTTTGAGAGAAACTGTATATATACTCTTCATACCTTTAGCCTTGTTTTTTTATCTGTAAAATCTCTTTATTTTCTTGTCCTTCCTCTTCCCTTTCTCTTACTCGATGTTGATATTCATTACACTGTTCTTTTTATCTTATTTTTCTTTTATTCAGTCCCTTCTTCCCTCTTCTCTCTTTGTTTCCCTCACATGCGTCCCCTCTCTTACCTGTCTGCTTGTCTTCCTGTATGCTTCCTCTTGCATCTCATTCTCCCCCATGAAGCTAACGAAAAAGAAAAAATAATTTAAAAAAACGGGACATATTGTCATGTTGATACAAATGACAAACATTCTTTGCAATTGCGTTGTTTGTTCTGATTCCTTGTCGGAAATGCTTTGTTTAATTATTGTTAGTCGGTGAAAAAAACTTTGTTGTATTGTAACTAATTCCTTTAATGTGTAGATGTGTACATATGCAATGATTTGTGCGTGTGTGTGTGTGTGTGTGTGTGTGTGTGTGTGTGTGTGTGTGTGTGTGTGTGTGTGTGTGTGTGTGTGTGTGTGTGTGTGTGTGTGTGTGTGTGTGTGTGTGTGTGTGTGTGTGTGTGTGTGTGTGTGTGTGCGATTGCGTTGAATACGGCAGTTCTTTCATCAGCTGAAATATTGATACTGAAGGTTTGATACTGTCCAGCTGTCTGTTTTTCAGCTGCTTCTAGAACCAACGCTGACACATTCCATACATAGATAACATGATCGTTTACAGACACGTCATTCTATAGCCGAAGCTGATTATCATATGTTGAATAATGCTTAACTCGTCTCCCTACAGATAAGGTATCCTCATGCATCTTTAATATGCCTTTACGCTCCGTTCCCCTTATAATATAGTCTCAGCCCTTTGCTGTATTCACTCCTTTAATTTATTCTGAACTGATCTCACACTTTAGCAAATTGGGGCAATACCATGCTGCACTCTCAGTCCGCAGGGAAATCAGAACAGCCTTATTACAAGGAAGATTAACACTGGAATCCATAATCCGGGTTTAATATTATACTTTACGTTGTGTGTGTCATGATATCTGTGGTACATCAGTTTCGTACGTGAGAATCATTAGACAGATAAACATCGCAAAGGTGAGAAAGTACTGTATATAATATAATCTTGCTGGTAGGAGAAATATCCGGTCTCTGTCTAATGAATAAAATATACACATGTGACACTAGTTAATCAACCTCCCACGGCGTCTTTAGTGTAATGAATCATATATACGTTTGTTTTATGTAGCTTTCATAAGGTACGATTTTATTCCTCTCTGTTAACTAGACAGGTGACCATCAACAATTTAGATTGCTAACGTGGTTGTCTTTCAGGACTTTTTTTTCCTTTGAATGGAATCCCCCGGTAAATTAAACTAGACTTGACCCCCCGCCTCCCCCTCCGCCGAATATAAGCCTGGGCTGTTTTGTTTTTTTTTTTCCTCCTTGGAAAATTTCAAACATAGAATATTTTTCCCCCTCTAAGCCATATTCCCCCAACATTTAAGATAATTAAGGAAATTTTAAGGATAGAGACCGGACAACTACGCTTTGGTGACGCACATTGATGGTATATAGGAGGCCTTACCCTTTACCCCCCCTTTTAGGAGGTGCTGCCGCCTCCCTACCCTCCGCCTGGTCAAAAATACCTTCGCTTCGATTGGAAGGTGGCAGAATATTTACCCAAAGGGAGGAATGTCCTGGCCATATTTCCCGGGGGGGGGGGGGGGGGGGATTCCGGACAGGGGGAAAAAAGACCGGTACACCTGAAATAAGATAAGATTAGAAAGCATTAACCCAACCACCACGGATTTATGTTCTGTTCCTTGTAGTTTTTTTTTTTTTTTTTTTTTTTTTTTTGTGACTTGCAGATGGGTCTACATGGGCTCAGATGGCAAAGAGTCGATCCTGATTTCCCCATTCGTTGAATTGCCAGGAAAAAGTGTTTTTCTTTTTCATACAACTGATATCGCAACTGTCATTCTTATTATTGATGTTATGATTATTAAACTGTCATTAAAATCTTACCAACATTTAATACAATGAAATAATACAAAAGACCTTTCCAAAGGTTGAGAAAAAGGGTAAACAGGTGAAATACGTAAAACTAATAGCTGACTCCTTGGTGACTAAGCACTTGTAGAGCCATCTATGTATAAATATACTAAACAAGCTTGTATTACAGTGGGCATGGCATGTATTCTTGCCATACGTGCTGATTGGGTTTATTCCATATTCTTCATTTCTTATTCATGGCCCGTCTCTAGAAGGGAACTCACCTTCTATACATAAAACAGATCACTGACAATGGTTTTCGGGAAGGCCAAGAAATTGAATTGTGAATTATTAAATGAACAATGAGTTTGTTTGTTTGTTTTATTGCAAGGCAACATAGGTTTAAAATACCTTCAAAGGTTTCTATATACGCAAGAAAAATAAAGAAATGAACAAAAATATGGTCAGATAAAAAAAAAAAAAAAAAAAAAATCTGCCTAGATACATGAAAGGAACATTTTTGGAACCACAGAGAAGATTTTTTTTATACCCCCTCCCCCCCCCCCCAAAAAAAAATAGGGTCAGACAAAGGCATTTTTTACAATTCTTCCTTAAAGCATTATTACAGCTTCGAAATTGGAAATTCTCTCCAACTTACAAAGGAAATGATAAAAAACAAACACAAAAAAACGGGAACTGGGAACTTCAGAAGCCTTTTTTGATTATGCACTGTTGTTGCATAACAACAATTCACACACATCCATGTTTGTGTGTGTGGGCGTGTGCGTGTGCGCGTGTGTGTGTGTGTGTGTGTTATGAAGACCCATATGGCCATCAATTCATATGAATATCATTCAGAATTAGTTTTATTTCAGAGCATGAACACGCATCAGCATCAGCATCATCACTATTATTATTATTACTATTATCATTATTGTTGTTGTTCTGTTGTTGTTGATGTTGATCTTGTTTTTTGTTTTTTTTTTTATTGTTATTTATTATCATTACTATCATTGTTATTATTATCGTTGCTATTATAATTATTATTATCATTATTATCATTATTATTATAGGTAAATTGTAAATGAAGCCTAACACCGATTTTCCGATGAACAAAATATTTTTCCAATAGTTTTCTTCGTATTTCGAACGAATCTAACAATCTATCACTCATTTCCTTCGCAAACGAAGCAAACTATCGGTCCAGGTCCAGGCAAGCAACTTATACTGACGCGTTTTCGGGTGATAAAGAGGGCTTTGCTCCTTTAAACCCCCTTTTTTGGGGGGAGTGGCGTTGCCCCCCTCACCCATCCCCAGCTTGGTCAGCAAAATCTTCACCTCCCATGTTCCGGCAGGAGGGAGCCCAGCCCCAGTAACCGTTTAACCCAGCCCTTACCTCGAGCCTTCTTCCGGGGTCTTCCGGGTCGCTGTCGGCGGGAATCGCGGTCGTCCACAGTCATTGATTTCGCGGGCATAATAAACTCGTCATTTCGATGATATTTTGCTATGAAATCGAAATAGTTATCACACCCGACACTGCCTAGCCATGATGGAGCTGATTTGAATTAAACCGCCTTCTCCTCGGCCTAGCTTCTATTGTCACGTGATGATCTGTTTCATATTTGATTGGCTCGATTGTCACTGCCTTTGGTCACGTCACGTTCAAGCGCAAATCTAATTGGCTCCTTTGATTTCCCTTGCTTACTCGTGCGCTACAAATCCGTCCGATTTTCCGTCGCTTTCAACGATTATTTTGTCATTTTGCGGCGCTGGGGTCGTAAGGGTGCTGTTGTCCTGGATCTTACTTTTTCTATACCGTTATTATCAATTTGCAAAGAAAATCATAGAGTTTAATATAAATATATATATATAGATTAATGTATTTAGGAAGCTCAGATTCTATATCTAAGGAGTTGGGCGTCATTTCCAATAATACAATATCATTATTATTATTATTATTATTATTATCATTATTTTTAGCATCATGATTATCATTATCATTACTGTTACATCATTATTTTCCAATTAATCATTATCATCAACACTATCTCCTTACTAGGTGATATTAGATGAAAACAAATCCCTACTTTGTAGCGAAACCCGATACCAAATCAACAGAAAAATAAATAAGTTAACCCTCAATGAAAAAAAACTTTCCAAATTAGGAAACGTGCCAGTCAAAAATAGATTTAAAAATTAGGCCGATTGAGTCGAACTTTCGTCTCAAAGCCGTTTTAAAAAGTTTCGAAAGACCTTCCTCTCTCCCGGAATCTTCAGTATGCAAATAGAGGGACGGAGACTCTGACCCGAAATTCTTCACTTATTCCAAATGTTATCAAAAATACTGTGACCCTGAAAATCTC
>NC_061840.1:18168064-18175564 GCF_019202785.1 Penaeus chinensis
TAAATGCATAAAAAAAATCAAAACTACAGCTGTAGTGAAAGGCGAAACATATAACCGGAAGACTGAAGACTCCCTTCCTTTCCAACGCAGACCCCTGGAAGGAAATCCGATAGTAGATTGTAGGATGTAGCTTGAAGGGCTAGGAGGACAAGACCCAGTCAGCCTGTGTATTAAAGAGTGTAGATACCTCTTCCTCCCCGCTGAAAGAGAGATGTGGGTGGAAAAGAGAGAGAAGGAGAGTGGGGGAAGGGAGAAAGAGAGACGTGGGTGGAAAAGAGAGAGAGAAGGAGAGTGGGGGAACGGAGAAAGAGAGACGTTGATGGAAAAGAGTGAGAGAAGGAGAGTGGGCGAAGGGAGAAAGATAGATGTGGGTGGAAAAGAGAGAGAGAAGGAGAGTGGGGGAAGGGAGAAAGAGAGACGTGGGTGGGAAAGGGAGAGATAAGGAGAGTGGGGGCAGGGAGAAAGAGATATGTGGGTGGGAAAGAGAGAGAGAAGGAGAGTGGGGGAAGGGAGAAAGAGAGACGTACATTAAGGCGAGTTGTATGTATGCATGTATGTATGTATGATAATGACAACAAAGTTTTATATTAGACTCGCTTCTGAGGGAAATAAATGCTATAAAATCATCACATACTGAAGCAGATTATTACTATCATTAAATAGGACAGTGTAAAATCCGGAGATATACTTCTAGAATATATATAGCATTAGCATAATCCATTCAAGAATCAATATTGTAGCATTGTTTCCTCATGACCTTCCTGCTTATAAAAGAGCTGTCAGTCAAATCATTTTGATTGTTAATTATCCGTTCTCTCTTTTCATTAAGCCTTTCCTCAAGAAATCACAAAACTCTTATTAACACAAACACACACACACACACACACACACACACACACACACACACACACACAGGCGCTACAGACAAACAGTTGAAAAGACATATTTCAATATCAGTTTAAATATCTAATTAAATACCGAGCAAAAATAAGATTTAAAAATAAAGCGAAATGCATATGAAGCACATGTGGAAAACATAGATTAAATGCTTTTCATTTGATGCATTTTGCATGTCACAGCGATTCAAAAATAAGGTGATGTTAGATTGTAAATCATTTTCTTTTTAATTTCCACACTACTCGGATAACAGAGACGGACGAACAGTCTTGAATAATCTAGGAAAATATGTAAAGCAAATGTGAAAGAAAGGTTTAGAGTGTAATAGCGTAATCTTCTCATGAGCGGTTTAATCAAACGCGCTTTTTAGCAGATACTGGAAGAAAAGAGAACGAGACGCTCTGGTAAATAGAAGCTGTTTTGCTGGTTTCAAGGAGTTAGATGTTGAAGGATTTGTTTTGTGTGTCCTGTCTTTCTTTCTATCTGCTTATCTGTATCTCTTTCTGATTCTCTCTCTCTCTTTCTCTCTCTCGCTTTTTCCTTCTCTCTCTCTCTCTCTCTCTCTCTGGCTTTCTCTCTCTTGATCTTTTCTTCTCTCTCTCTCTCTCTCTCTCTCTCTCTCTCTCTCTCTCTCTCTCTCTCTCTCTCTCTCTCTCTCTCTCTCTCTCTCTCTCCCTCCCCCTCTCTCTCTCTCTCTCTCGCTTTTTTCTTCTCTCTTTCTCTCTCTTGATCTGTTCTTCTCTCTCTCTCTCTCTCTCTCTCTCTCTCTCTCTCTCTCTCTCTCTCTCTCTCTCTCTCTCTCTCTCTCTCTCTCTCTTTCTCTTTCTCTTTCTCTCTCTCTTACTTCACAGATTTATATCCATCTATCTCAATCTCCATCTCTTTTCTTCTCTTCCCTTGTCTAGCCTCCCTTTCTCTTCTCCTCTCTTCCTACTCTCTCCTTCCCTCCTGCAACACCATACTATAACCTACCTTACATCCCCACGGAGATCTAAACGCTAAGCCCTTTCCCTATGCTCTTCCAGTTTTCCATAACAGTTACGAGTTTTCGCGAAAGGACAAAGCTTTGAACGAGATTGTTTGTGTGTGTTTTTTTTATACATATGTTTTAATTGTTTTCAAGTTTTAATTGTAGACACACAGAAGAGAGGGTGTGTGGATTTAAAACAGAAAGAAAACGTAGGAGTATTGCAGCACCGAGGGAAGAGGAGGGCGAGAGGAGAGCGCACTTTGCCTTTGGTGTTGTGTGAGTGGTTTCCAGCGTGCTGGTTATCAGTCGTGGCCTGGAGAGAGAGAGAGAGAGAAGGAGGAGAGTGGGGGAAGGGAGAAAGAGAGATGTGGGTGGGAAAGAGAGTGGGGGAAGGGAGAAAGAGAGATGTGGGTGGGAAAGAGAGAGAGAAGGAGAGTGGGGGAAGGGAGAAAGAGAGATGTGGGTGGGAAAGAGAGAGAGAAAGAGAGTGGGGGAAGGGAGAAAGAGAGATGTGGGTGGGAAAGAGAGAGAGAAGGAGAGTGGGGGAAGGGAGGAAGAGAGATGTGGGTGGGAAAGAGAGAGAGAAGGAGAGTGGGGGAAGAGAGAGAGAGAGATGTGGGTGGGAAAGAGAGAGAGAAGGAGAGTGGGGGAAGGGAGAAAGAGAGAAGGAGAGTGGGGGAAGGTAGAAAGAGAGAGAGAAGGAGAGTGGGGGAAGGTAGAAAGAGAGACGTGGGTGGAAAAGAGAGAGAGAATGAGAGTGGGGGAAGGGAGAAAGAGAGAAGGAGAGTGGGGGAAGGGAGAAAGAGAGAGAGAAGGAGAGTGGGGAAGGGAGAAAGAGAGATGTGGGTGGGGAAGAGAGAGAGAAGGAGAGTGGGGGAAGAGAGAAAGAGAGATGTGGGTGGGAAAGAGAGAGAGAGAGGAGAGTGGGGGAAGGGAGAGAGAGAGATGCGGGTGGGAAAGAGAGAGAGAAGGAGAGTGGGGGAAGGGAGAAAGAGAGAAGGAGAGTGGGGGAAGGGAGAAAGAGAGAAGGAGAGTGGGGGAAGGGAGAAAGAGAGACGTGGGTGGGAAAGAGAGAGAGAAGGAGAGTGGGGGAAGGGAGAAAGAGAGACGTGGGTGGGAAAGAGAGAGAGAAGGAGAGTGGGGGAAAGGAGAAAGAGAGACGTGGATGGAAAAGAGAGAGAGAGGAGATGGGGGATGGGAGAGAGAAAGAGAGATGTGGGTGGAAAAGAGAGAGAAGGAGAGGACGGGGAGGGGGGTGGAAGAAAGAAAGAGAGTGGGAAAAGGGTGAAAGAGAGATACTGTGGGTGGAAAAGAAAGAAAGAAAGGATGGAGATAGGAGAAGAAAAAAAAAAAGCTGTTGGTTATTTTCTGTGGATAGAGAGGAGGAAGAGATAGGGATGAAGAAAGAGAGAGAGAGAATGGGGGATAGGAGAGAGAAAAAGAGTGGAGTAAGGGAAAAACAGAGATGTCGGTAATCTATTGTGGCCTGCTGGCTTGGGGGATAGAGACAGAGAGAGAAAGAATGGGGGATGGGTGAGAGAAAGAGAGTGAGGAAAGGGAAAAAGAGAGATGTTGATTATTTTCTGCGGGCAGAGAGGAGAGAGAAAAAGAGAGAATGGTGAACAGGAGAGAGAAAGATAGTTTTAGTATCTGCTGTGGCCTGGTGGCTTAGGGAAAAGGGAGAGAGAGAGAGAGATAATGGGAGAAAGAAGGAGAGGGTGGAAGAGAGAGTGGAGAAAGGGAGAGAGAAAGAGAGTGTCAGCAAGGGAGATGGAGAGAAGAGACAGGGAAAGAGAGAGAGAGATAGGGAGAAGAACAAGTATAGGAAAGAAAAGAAAGATGATGGAGAGACGGAAGATATTGAGGGGTGGGAAGCCATAGACAATGAAAGAAGAATAAAAAAAAGAGAAACGAGAGTTAAAAAGAGGAAACAAAAAGGAGAGAATGAAGATAGAAGGCGATAGCCGTTAAGGATGAAAGCAAAGAGAGACAGAGACAAAGGGAAGGAAAAGGAGGAGTAGAAAGTGATCGAGAGAGCAAAGAGGTTAATAAGCAAATATGAAAAAAAGCATAGAAAAAGAAGAGGAAGAAAGAAAAATACCAAACAGAAAAAAGATGAAGCTAAATAAACTAAAAAAAAAATAATGATAATAAATATGAGAGAGATAGAGAGGAATAAAAGAAAATAAAATAAAAAAATAAATATATACATAAACTTAAGCAAAAGGAGATAGGGAAGAGAAAAATAAAATAAAATTATAGCGAAGAAAACAGAGAGAAAAACAAAACAAAAAAAAGAAAATAGAAAAGAAAACAAACAACGGAAAACGATATCGAAAAATAACTTGAAAAAAAACGAACCAAACAAGAAAATAGACAAAAATAAAAATAGCCACAAGGAAGAAAAATAATTAAGGAGACAGAGAGAACAAGACTGAGGTACGAAGAGAGAGAGAGGCATAAGATCAGGTATTCGATGCAAAGCAACATCTCTGCAAGACGAGGAATAGGCAAACATCATTACTTCTGTGTTGAGTTCTAACGCTTTGAATACACATCGTCTCAATCGGTTGGTTCGGCAAGTGTACGTAGATATAGTGTGTTCGTTTCCGTGGGAGAGTTTTATTTTATTCCATTCTAATCTTATTTTATTGTTGTTGTTGTTATTGTTAATGTTTTTGTCGTTTGTTTAATTTTGTTTCTTTGTTTTGTTTTGTATTGTTTTTTTTTTTTTTTTTTTTTGCGTTTTGTTATTTTGATTTTCTTTTCTCTTTCTCTTTCTCTTTTTTCTTTTTCTTTCTTTCTATCTCTCTCTCTCTCTCTCTCTCTCTCTCTCTCTCTCTCTCTCTCTCTCTCACACACACACACACACACACACACAGTCTCTCTCTCTCTTTCTCTCTCTCTCTCTCTCTCTCTCTCTCTCTCTCTCTCTCTCTCTCTCTCTCTCTCTCTCTCTCTCTCTCTCTCTCTCTCTCTCTCTCTCTCTCTCTCTCTCTCTCTCTCTCTCTCTCTCTCTCTCTCTCTCTCTCTCTCTCTCTCTCTCTCTCTCTCTCTCTCTCTCTCTCTCTCTCTCTCTCTCTCTCTCTCTCTCTCTCTCTCTCTCTCTCTCGCTCTCTCTTTCTCTTATTCTCTCTCTCTCTCTTTCTCTCCCTCTCATTATTCTTTTTTTCTGTCACTCTGTCTTTCATTTTCTTTTATCTTGAGAGTCATTACGTAATGGAGTCGGGAGGAAAGCGCGAATATTGGAAGAGGGGAGAAATGTGAAGAGAATCAGCAAAAACGTTAAAAAAGTGAAAAAAAAATATAAAAAATAAAATGATAATTTTTTTTTTTTTCTTATAAAAGCGGGGAATGTAGAAAAGGTAAACAAAACAAACACAAAATCATATAATCGAATAATTAAAACATTACTGAAATAGTAAAATACCTTAATGAATAAAAGCTGGGCGTGAAAAATAAGTTTAAAAAAAAAAACAATCAGATAAAGAAGGGGGAGAAAGGTGAGAGGAACAGCCGCTTCGATCCGCCATCTTGGCTTCGTTCACATCCACGGAAATTAAAGATTTGTCGAGAACATGTATGTAATATGTTTGCAAATTCCTCCTCCCGGCAAAGGGATTGTTGCAAACGCATCCAAACAAAGGTACAATTGCAGAGTGATGGATCTTCGCGGTCGACTGCAACACCAGATGGATGGAGAGGCGTTGAGAGCATTGCAGTAAATGAACGGGTGCGGAGATACGCGATGGTTTGCAGTTTTCCATTTTTCTGTTTTTCTGTTTTCTGTTTTATGTTCCTTTATCTTCCTTTTATGGCATTTTTGTTGATGCTTTTATCGTGCATGTTTCTTTGTCTCTTTTTTCTGTTTTTGTCTTTTTCTATTTGTCAGTCTGTCTCGATTTTTTTTTTTTTTCTCTTTCTCTCTATCTCATGTTTTATAGCTCTCTCTCTCTCTCTCTCTCTCTCTCTCTCTCTCTCTCTCTCTCTCTCTCTCTCTCTCTCTCTCTCTCTCTCTCTCTCTCTCTCTCTCTCTCTGTTCCCCTTTTCCCTTCCGCCCTCGCTTCCTCCTTCTCTTCCTCTCTCTCTCCCTCTCTTTCTCCGTCCCTCCTCCTCCTCCTCCTCCCATCATCTATCTCTCTCTCTCCACTCACGCCTTCCCTTCCATCCCCCTCCTCCCTCCCTCCCTCCCTCCTTCCCTCCCTCCCTCCCTCCCTCCCCTCCCTCTCTCCTTGACATTCAAGCGTATCTAGATTGCAACTTGCGACACCTTTGCTCCATCTTGCTTGACTTCCACCAGTTGCAAAGCACAGTGCAGACAGTGACAAGCCCGAGAGCCCAATATATACTGAATGCACAGGCAGCGTTTATAAGTGCAAGCATAGTCGGGTGGGGAGAGAGGGGGGTTGGGGCTGGGGTTGGGGGGGGTAGGGGTGGGGGGTGAGGTATTGTATTACGAACTGTATATATACTGTATAAGTGTCGTTGTTGTTTGTTTGTTTTGTTGTTGTTTTAAATTCGTGGAATTATTCTTTCGTCTTCTTTTATTTTTGTTTTATTTGTTTTGTTGTTATTATAAATTCGGGTATTTTTTTGTTTTTTTGTTTTTGTTTCTTTTTTACTTGGATGTATAATAGTAATGAAAGTAAGAGTTAATGAGGATTACTATAAAAACAAAACAAAACTATAATAAAAAGAATAATAGCAATGATAATAATAATGATAATGATACAAATGTTAAAGATTATAATAACGATGATAATAATGAAAATGATACAAATATTAATGATAATTATAATAATGATGATAATAATAATGATAATGATACATATATCAAAGATAATCATAATAACGATGATAACAATAATGATAATGATTCAAATATTAATCATAATTATAATAACAGTGATAATAAAAATACAGATTTTAATGATCTCGAAATCAGGATGAAAGACAAATTGCGTTTGAAAAAAAAAATTATAAATAAATAAACAGAAAATAGATAAATAATAAAATAAAGACGCTGATGAGAATAAGCGAATGTGAAAGAGAAGTGATATTGATAATTTGTCTTGAATAAAAGAGATTAGATAGACTTTTTTTTAATGAAACTCTTCTTTGATTGTTTATTTTTGTTATCACATTTATTGCTATTATTAATGTCATTATTATTATCATCATTATTATTAACATTATCATTATTATTATTATTACTATTATTATTATTATTATTATTATCATTATTATTATCATTATTATTATCATTATTATTATTATCATTATCATTATTATTATTATTATGATTATCATTATTATTGTTATTATTATTATTATTATTATTATTATTATTATTATTATTATTATTATCATCATCATCATCATTTTCATTATAACTATTGTTGCTATTATTATTGTTGTAGTTTGTTATTTTTGTTACTGTTAATATTATTGTCATTATTATTATTATATTTATTGCTATTATTATTATTATTATTATCATTATACTTATTATTGTTGTTGTTGTTGTTATTGTTGTTTTGTTATTATTATCGTTAATGTTATTATCATTATTATCACTATTATTAGTATTAGTATTATAATCATTATTATTACTATTATCATTATTATCATTA
>NC_061840.1:18180564-18183064 GCF_019202785.1 Penaeus chinensis
ATTTGTTTAAATTCCGGCCTAAACCAGTTTATCCTCGTGTAGGATAAACTTATCTTAGTGTAAAATCTCTGAATAAAACCTTCTCAACTTTATGTAAATTTCTGTATTGAACCTATTCATTTCTGTAATAAACCTGCCTGATGCATGAGCTGGCTTGCACTATCTATTTGTTTCATTATCTATTTGTTTGTTTCATTGTGTTTATTTGTTTCATTATTTATTTGTTTCGTTATCTGTTTATTTGTTTCATTATTTATTTGTTTCGTTATCTGTTTATTTGTTTCATTATTTATTTGTTTTATTATCTATTTATGTTTCATTATCTATTTGTTTGTTTCATTATTTATTTGTTTCGTTATCTGTTTATTTGTTTCATTATTTATTTGTTTCGTTATCTGTTTATTTGTTTCATTATTTATTTGTTTCATTATCTATTTATGTTTCATTATCTATTTGTTTGTTTCATTATTTATTTGTTTCATTACCCACTTATTTGTTTCATTATCTATTAATTTGTTTCATTATCTATTTATTTGTTTCATTATTTATTTGTTTCATTATATAATTATCTGTTTCATTATCTATTTGTTTGCTTCATTGTCCACTTATTTTTTTCATTATGTATTTGTTGCATTATCTATTTATCTGTTTCATTATCTACTGATTTGTTTCATTATCTATTTATTATCATTTATCTATTCATTTGTTGATTTAATTTATTTAGGAGAATGTGCACGAAATCTGGAATCCTATATCATGCACAGATGTTGCAAACCAACGGAATCTAGGAACATCAACCTCGGTATTAACCAAAGTCCTCTTTCTTGAACTGTTGCAAAGGGGTATTTGCCTTTACGTGCTCCCTCGCGTGTATGTGCAACTGCGTATTCATGAAGATTATTTGGCTGGCGTACTTTTCTCTCTGGCTCTCTATCTCTCTGTCTGTCTATTTACCTTTTTTTTTTTTTTTTTTTTTTTTTTTGTTCTATGTTTTGTCTGTTTCTTTCTATTCTCTTTGTTTCTTTGTTTGTTAATTTTTCTCTAATATCTTTGTTTCTTTGTTTGTCAACTTTTCTCTAATCTCTTTGTTTCTTTGTCTGTTTTCTCTGTCTCTGCGTCTCTTTACCTGTCTAATTCTCTAGCTCTCTATCTGTCTGTCTGTCTGTCTTGCCTATCCTGCCTATCTTGTGTCTGTCTATCTACCTCTATTTTTATTTCACTCTCACTGTCTATCTGTCCGTCCACGTATGTATGTATATATGTATGTATGCATGTATTTATCTATAATGTCTATCCACTATCTATATAAGTGTGTGCGTCTGCGTGCGTGTGTGCGTGTGCGTATGCGTGTGCGTGTGTGTGTATGTGTATGTGTATGTGTGTCTGTGTGTGTGTGTGTGTGTGTGTGTGTGTGTGTGTGTGTGTGTATGTGTATGTGTATGTGTGTGTGTGTGTCTGTGTGTGTGCGTGTGTGTGCGTGTGCGTGCGTGTGTGCGTGTGCGTGTGCGTGTGCGTGTGCGTGTGCGTGTGCGTGTGTGTGTGTGTGTGTGTGTCTGTGTGTGTGTGTGATGTTCCGAATTCGTCAAGATATCTCCATCAAACGGATAAAGAGCCGATTACGTATCCGTCTGATAAGGATCTCATCACGTGGTCGAAACGTCAAGAGTTTTCTCATTAATATCAGTTAAACAACAACGATAATAATAGTACGGATGGTAATAATAATTATGAAGTTAACTGTGATGATATTGATGACAATGATATGCTGAACTATAATAGTAAGTTAAAACAGTATTACTAATGATGATAATAACGAATAATGATAATAAAAATACTGTAAATACAGCAAAATTGGTAATAGTGACATCATATTAGTTATAATATTTACCCTACTGATAGTAATGATAATGATATGGTAAGTTATATCAGTGGTAATAAAAGAGGAGTAATATCAACGATACCTTTTTTTTATCATTATTGTGTTGATTATGATGGTGTTGCCGATGTTTTTATAAAGTATAGGATAATAACAATGTTGATGTTATGATAGGGATGAAGATGTTCATGTTAATGATGATAAAGTGATGATGGTGTTGGTCATAATGATGATGATGGTGATATATATATATAATGATATATAAAAGCACATATATATAATTCGTAGTCCATTTACTTTTTGAGTGATGATTAAAAATCTAAACAAATCTATTGTTGCTTCCAAATATGACAGCGAAGGTGTATATATATATATATATACACACACATATGTAAACATATATATATATATAATATTAGAAATGACGCCTAACAAAACAAAACAAATTAACAAACAAAAAAAACTGAATCTGAGCTTACCAAGAAGTAGAGCACATCATTCTATGAAAGTTTCCTTCTAGATCATTTTCTTCGCATAATAACGGTAATAAAGAAGATGTAAATTCCAGGACAGCAGCGCCCTTCCGCTCCCAGCACCGCGACCAAAATACAAAAAGCCGTTAAA
>NC_061840.1:18185564-18190564 GCF_019202785.1 Penaeus chinensis
GCAAGAGAGGCTTGATCACCCTTGTGAGAGCAACAATCCCCTGCTCCGCAATAGCCGATGCATCGCACTGTGGAGACGATGTTGAATCCCTTGCCGTCGAGGTTCACCTGGCCGGGGGGCCCCTCAAACTGTACAATGTGTACAGCCGGCCACGCTGTAAAAGCTTAGACATCAGCCAGGTCTGTGCTTCTGCTGCACACGACCGAGTGATCATAGGGGGAGACTTCAATGCACACTACCCCATCCTGGCTCCCTGCCGGGCACCGGATGCGGCCGGCTATCACATAGCCGACGTGCTAGAGACATTCCCTGAGATCGCTCTCCTCAACACCCAAGAGCCAACGCATGTCAGAGGAGGGGTCCTAGACCTCACCCTGGCCACTGCGACTCTGGTGGGGAGGATTGGCTGGTGTGTCGATGAGACCGTCACAAGTGACCATTACGGCACTATAACTACCCTCATGGATGCTGGCCCAGCCGAAATCCTAAGACCGAATCCAAGATGGAAAACAGACAAGGCCAACTGGCAGGCATTTCAAAACGCCTTGGCCCTCTGTCTGAGATGCAACAATCCCCCACAAAGCGAAAATGTGGAAGTGCTCGAAGCCAGCCTGCTAAACGCCATTAATGAAGCAGCCTCACAGACCATACCCAAAACTCGGCCTGGGTCCAGAAGTCACAAAGACGCCTGGTACTTCAATGACGAGATCAGGGAGGTCAACCACAGGGTGAACATGTGCCGAAAACTATTCCGAAGGCAAAGAACCCCTGACAACCTATCCCTCCTAAGGGAAGCTGTCACGGATGCCAAGGAAACTGCCAACAGAGTCAGGCAGGAAAAGTGGCTGGAATGGTGTGAGTCCTTCGACCACCAAACCACCCTTTCAGAGCTGTGGCAACGGGTCAAGCGAGCTACCAGCCGCTCAGCCCCGAGGTGCACCCATCACGACCCCCAAGCAGAGGCTAACAGACTGGCGCACGAGTTCTCTGCGAGAACGAGCAGCAACAGTCTGCCAGCCGAGCTGAGGGCAAGACAAGAGCGTCTACAGCCAGACAGACACGCTCAGATCAGAGAAAGGGCAGCCGAACCCGATAACTCAGACGTTATCTTTTCTCTGAGGGAACTAAGGAAAGCCTATAAAACCAGTTCCAACACAGCCCCGGGCTCTGATGGGATCTCGTACTCTAATTGCTGCAAAGAAAAAGCACACAGACAAATTAGAAACAGTCCAAAATGAAGCTGCCAGGATCATTCTGGGTGCCCCGAGGTGGACGAAGGTCCTCAACCTCCTGATGGAGGCAAACCTTCTCCCCCTGGACTCACGAATCGATCTAACGGCAACACGATTTCTGTCAAAGGTCATCCAGGCTCCCAGGAACACAAGCCTAAGACAAAAATTAGTCAGATGCCTCGAACAAGACAACGAGCTCGTTGCAAACAACTCCTGGCTGTCTCATACAGCCAGGGTGTTGATACGCCATCAGCTCAAAGAACAGCTTCTTGCTAAGGGCATGGACTCCCCCCACCCCGACTTTGCCGAAGCCCCGCCGTGGGCACTGAGCCTGATAGAGTTCAACCTAATGAGCCTGTCAATGAAAAAGAGCCCACAGGGTCATTGCAGCCATCACTCCTCCAGGTAGTAGAACATACTACACGGATGGATCGGTCGATCCCTTGAGCCACACTGCAGGCGCCGGCTTTGCAGCTAGGGATGCCACGCGATCCATGAGGGTAACAGACAACGCCTCCTCGCTACAGGCAGAGGCAGTTGCAATCATGGGAGCCCTAGGCCACGCGTCCCTAAGGGAAGGACACGTGGTCATACACACAGACTCCAGGGCAGCCATTGACTGTCTTCAGCACAGCTCACCCACAGACAACATCTACCTACTGACCACGATTCTCACAATGGCACAGAGAATTCTTGCTCAGGGTAGAAGAATTATCATCAACTGGGTCCCAAGCCACATCGGCATCAGAGGGAACGAGCTTGCTGACAGACTAGCCGTCGCTGGCAGGGGTATGCCCCCAAATCCCATGACGATAAAACCGAGCCGAAAATTACTTATGGAGAAGTGTGCCTTGGTCGGTCGTACCTTCCTACGGCAGCTCCACAGAGAGGAAACGAGAACCTCCCCCTCGGCCAGCTGGTACTCAGACGCCACAGGCTCTGAACCACTGGCACTCTCTGAAGTAAGCAACAGAGGTACCGAAGTCATTCTTCACAGAATGCGCCTAGGTTACCACTGTGCATGGCAGATTATCCCAACAATCGAACGCGATGAATGGTGCTGCAAGCACTGCGGCGAGCCGAACGCCACACTAGTCCACTACCTAGAAAATTGTGACCATACACAATTCCTGAGACATGGACCGCCCACAACAGCCGCCGTGCTGGTAAAGAGGCTATGCGAAATGCTTACACCATGGCGGCAGGAGCGCTTGCTGGCAATCCCGCCGCCACGGTAAGCACCGAGTGTCAGACAACTCAATAAGACAGCCGTAAAAAAGCTGACACAGGCCGGGCCATATCTAGAAGGCCCGGGCGAAGCTAGAACTTCGCAAACCAACCCCCCCCCCCCCCTAAATACTGTCTCTCGTTGCCTTGCTCTCACTTCTTCCTCGTTCGTTTATTTCGTTCCCTTTCTTCTTTCATTTTCCCCTCTCCTAATCTTGCCTCACTTGTTGCTTTCTACCATGCTAATCTCCTCGTTTTCTCCTCTTCCCCGTTCCTTCGTTATGCTATATTATCCTTTTCTCTCGTTTTCTTTCTACCATTTCTCTCATTCAATCCTTTCGTTCATTTTTTTCTCTTCTCTTCTACTTCGTGATTTACGTTCTTTTGTATTTTTCTCCTCTCACTTAATAATCACGCTTTCTATCTTCTCTATTCCTCCGGTGATCTCTTACTTATTTCTTCCATTTCCATCTCTCGGCTCGTTTTTATTTCTTTCAATTTTCGTCCTTTTCCATAAGCTTACGCTCCCCTACCTACCCCCTATCCTCCACCCTAATACCCTACCTGTCCCCTCGACGCCCTTGACACCGAACCTGTTTAATCCAGCGGGCGGCGCCCAAACACGCTGGAGATGATTCCCGCCCACGCATTCGACATGACTATACTGTTGCTGCCAAACCATGTTTTCTTTGTGATATGTACCAATGAAAAAAAACAACCTCTTACCACTGTCATTTCCCGAGTTTTCCTCTCGAGCTTCGAATGCTCCGAATCAGTAGGTGGCGAATAAGCCTTGGTGGGTGAATGTACTTATTTTGGCGATTTTTTTTTTTTTTTTGTTTTTTATTCCCAGTTAAGTTTTTCTTTTGAGAGAGGGGGATCTAAGTGTTTTTTATTTTTATACATTTATTTATTTCACTTATGGCTTCAGTGTGTTTATTTTATGTTAACACTAAATCCCTCCCCTTATTTTATAATATTTTATTATTTAAGGTTTTATATTCTTTTAAAATTACTTAAATCTTCAGTTTTGTTAATTATAAATTTTATTAATCTTACACAGTTTTTTTCTGACATTGGATTCATTTTTTTTTTATTATTATTTACGACCTGCCACGTCACCACCTTAATTATGGATTATATTAAGCATTGGAGGCTCACAGAGGACACTGGGGATATCCTTTGTATTGTTGACTAATTTTACCTTATTCCAGTTTTATTTTACTAATTGATTTTATTGTTTTTCTAAGTTTTACTTATGGTGCTTTTAATACGCTTTTAATTTGTTTCTAATGTATCTTTTAGTAGGCTTTCCACCTGTTTACTTTATCTTTTAATTGTTATTTATTGTTAATTAACTTTTTTGTTCTTAATTAATTGTATTTTTATTGTTTAAATAACTCTTTCCACAGTGACTTTGCCCAATTATATAAGAACCTCTAGGAAATTAACCCATACGGGAGTTGTCTCTGGACCTGGTGTTTGTGTGTCCCTCTGGATTAACCTTTACTGTGGCGTCGCTGGATCAGCAAGACAAGGTTGTGTTTGAGTCATTTTTACATGCCAGTTAGGAAATGCTGGACGTAGGTAAATTATAGTTTACAACCTTAACTTTTTTTTTTTTTTTTTTTTTTTTTTTTTACATTGGCTAGCACCAGCCAGAGATGCCCCGTTT
The DNA here is from genome assembly GCF_019202785.1 of Penaeus chinensis. NCBI lineage: Eukaryota > Metazoa > Arthropoda > Malacostraca > Decapoda > Penaeidae > Penaeus > Penaeus chinensis. The sequence goes on from NC_061840.1 coordinate 18,189,699, forward strand.
TTAAAAGCCTAAGTCATTTTTTTTTTTTATGTCTCCGTTCTTTTAGAACGAGATTCCTTATCTTTGTATTCGTATTCGTTTTTTTATTTACCAGTGGTGCTTTGCCTTTTTTTGTTTTTATCCAGTCAAGAACACCCTATCAGACCTTATTCGTAAGGGACGTGTACTTGGGGCATGAAACAGTAAGTCTCCACACAGGGGAAGTCAACGGGCCCCCTCACTCATTCTTTCGGCCCTAAGCTGCCATCCGCCGCTTGGGTGAATGATTTCGGGATTCCCCTTGACAGAAAGCCTTACAACTAACACAGGCCAATAGAAAACCCAGGATATACGGAACAGCGTGAGGGAGAGAGCATGCACGCCCCCCCCCCCCCCCCACCCGCCCTTGGCTCTTGTTACTACTCGGTACTAATAGTTAAAAGCCTTCGAGTTTCTTGTTTATTGATTGTTGCTGTGAAACGTGTTGTCTTGGGGTTTGGGTGTTAATCCTAGGTTGGCTGTAATCAAAGGTTAATTAGATTTTTTTTTTTCGAGATGAGATACAAATATGAATTTTATTTGTATAACGTACACATACGCACACACTCGCACATACATACACAAACACATATAGATAGACAAACAGATAAGTAGATATAGATATAGAGATAGGTAGATATAGTTATAGTTAGATAGGTAGATATAGAAGATAAGTAGATATAGAGATTAATATGTATATGTATATATGTGTGTGTGTGTGTGTGTTTGTATATATATATATATATATATATATATATATATATGTGTGTGTGTGTGTGTGTGTGTGTATGTATGTATATATATACATATATTTATATATATATATGTGTGTGTGTGTGTGTGTGTGT
>NC_061840.1:18208064-18210564 GCF_019202785.1 Penaeus chinensis
TTTTCTATTCTATCCAGCCTGTTAAGGCTGGTGGGCGCAGTAGACGACCAGGCCAACGAGGCATATTCTAGGTGTGGTCTGATCTGGGACTTGTATAGTGTGAGAATTCCCTGAGGAGTCAGGAGGTGAGATATGCGTCGAAGGGCTGACACCTTCAAAGAAGCTATTTTGCAGATCCTGCTGACGTGTCTGTTAAATCTTAGACCACTGTCTATGTCTACACCGAGGACTGAGATCAAGTCGTCGAGTGGAAGGGCGGTGTAGTTCATTAAGATTTTGTCTCTCATGACGCCTGATGCAGCTGGAGAGCGGGATATAACCATTGCATGGGTCTTGTTGGGGGCAAATCTTACTTGCCATTGTGATCCCCATCCGTAGATTGCTTGTAGCTTTGAATTCATATTCGTTGCTACAGCGTCATGATCCTCACGTTGGTATGAAACAGAAAGTGTATTTCAGGATGTTCCCTCAGCATATCATCAATATAGATATTCCAGAGGATTGGGCCAAGTACAGATCCTTGTGGTACCGAAGCCTCTACCGGATACTTCTGGGATGACTGGCCACCTATGACCACTTTAAGTGTTCTTCCAGTGAGGTAATTATCAAAGAGCCGCAAGAGGTTACTGCTTATGCCTCTTGCTTATAGTTTAGCGAGGAGCCCTTTGTGCCACACTCGGTCGAAGGCGCCGGCGATGTCGAGGGCGATCACCAGAGTATCTTGACCGGCATCAAGAGCATCCTGCCAGTTTCTACTCAGCAGTAGAAGAAGGTCAGCAGTCGATCTGGAGGATCGAAAACCAAACTGTCTGACGGAAATTAGATTGTGGTTTTCCAGGTGTTCCATGAGCTGTTCAGCAATGATCTTTTCAAATACCTTACTGATGCATGGCAGAAGGGAGATGGGCCGGTAGTTCTCTGGATTTGTTTTTGACTGTTTTTTATTAAGAGGAATCACTCTTGTTTCCTTCCAGATAGTGGGCCAGCAGCTTTCTTCAATGCACGACTGGAAGATAGATGATAAAGGCTGGGATAACTCAGCTGCACACCTACGGAGAATTTTTGGGCTAATATCGTCTGAACCTGGCGCTTTCTTTGTGTTTAGGTTCTGAAGGATCTCTTTTGTTCTGATGCGACAGATTTGAAGACCAGGGAGTTGTTCATGGCACATTGAGGGTATCTGTGGTGGTGTCCTGTTAGCATCTGGCACTGTCATTTTACAACTGAACATGCTTCCCAGAAGATTAGCTTTTTCCCGATTGCTCGAGACAGTTGTTCCATCGGGCTTGGTTAGTGGAGGTATTGTGGATTCCCGGGTTTCCCCTTGGTGCTCCTTGACGAGCGACCACCACTCCTTGCTGCCTGCTCCTAAAGTTGACAGTTTGCGCTTCGTGTCCTCTTGCCATCTGTTGCAGGCCCAATTGCACGTGGCTGTCATTTCTTTGCAAGCGTTTTTGTACAGATTTTTATTATGTCTTGTGGGATTGGCTTTATACCTTTGCCACAATCTATTTTTCTTTTTGGACGCTTGATGATATCTGTAGCCAAACCAGGCTTGGTCGCCCGGTTTTGTGGTGTAAGTCCGGGAAGGGACGTATTTCTCCTGCATTTCAGCGAGGAGGCGGGTGATGGAGGATGCTTTGTCGTTTGCATTCCCCACCAGGAGAACATCCCAGTCTTGTGACTGAAGTTCTGCCTTCATACCTTGCCAGTTTGCATGGTTCCAAAGCCATATTTTTCTTTGTCTCCTTTCGTCAGCTGCGGGGGCGACGCAAAGATGTGATAAAACTGCAAGGTGATCTGATGTTCCTATTTTGCCGAGCGATGAGCAAGATATAAAGTCCTCAGTTAGATCCGATATAACAGGGTCGAGAGATCTACCGAGGATGTGCGTCGGGAAATCGACGTAATCTGTCAGTCCGTGAATTGCAAGAAGGTCCTCATATGCTGACTGAATGAGATAGTGATTAAGGTCCCCAACTATTAAGAGATGCTGACAGTTGTTTCGAGCCTGAAGGACGTCTAAATTTTCCGTTAGGAAGTCCATCGGTGACCTGCCTTGCCACGGCGGCCTGTAGTGAGCGCAAAGTAGTAGGGACTCGTTTGACTTTAGCATGACCTTCATGAAGATGGCTTCCAGCCAGTCTGGTAAGTCAGCTGTTAACAGCTGGATTTGCAGGTTCTCTTTATAGCACACAGCTACACCTCCGAAGTTCTTTCCTGTTCTGTCTCTTCTTTGCCACTGTGAGTAGCCTCGTATCTTACCAAAAGCAGGTTCTACCTCTGCATTAAGGAAAGTTTCAGTAGCCACTATTATATCGGCACTGATGTTGAGGGCCATGTGAGTCAACTCACCAATATTGGTCCGGAGGCCTCTGACATTAGCAGACAGAACTGAGATGTGTCTCTGCTTATTTTGAGGGGTTGTAATCAATGACGCCATTTAGTATACTGGCCCTTGGTGGTTGTTGAAGTTGGGATATGACCAATAAGGAACAGC
>NC_061840.1:18223064-18228468 GCF_019202785.1 Penaeus chinensis
ATAATAACAATAATAATAAGGTTAGTAATAATAACAGCAACAACAGCAAAACAAAAACAACAACACCAATAATATCAATAACGCAAGAGCTCTTTACGTACAAAAGAGAGAGAGAGAGAGAGAGAGAGAGAGAGAGAGAGAGAGAGAGAGAGAAAGAGCAAGAGCAGAGAGAGAGAGAAAGAAAGAGCGAGAGAGAGAGAGAGAGAGAAAGAAAGAGCGAGAGAGAGAGAGAGAGAGAGAGCGAGAGAGAGAGAGAGAGAGAGAGAGAGAAGAAAGAGCCAGAGAGAGAGAGAGAGAGAAAGAAAGAGCGAGAGAGAGAGAGAGACAGAGAGAAAGAAAGAGCAGAGAGAGAGAGAGAGAGAGAGAAAGAAAGAGCCAGAGAGAGAGAGAGAGAGAGAGAAAGAAAGAGCGAGAGCGAGAGCAAGAGAGAGAGAAAGAAAGAGCGAGAGAGAGAAAGAGAGAGAGAGAGAGCAAGAGCGAGAGCGAGAGAAAGAGAAAGAAAGAGAGAGAGCAAGCATGAGAGAAAGAAAGAACAAGCGAGAGAGAGAGAGAGAGAGAAAGGGAAAAAAAAAAATCCAGGATCGACATTCCAAGAAGGTTTCACACAACAGCCAAGTTGTCGAGAGAAGGCGACACCCGAAGTTTTGTCCCGGTTTCCACACGCCAAAATATCGAAAATTGGATTATAGTATTTGAGTCTTGCTACGTGTTTCTGGAGGGAGGAAGATGAACCAGGGTTTTTATTGTTTTTTTTTTTTGTTTTTTTTTGGGGGGGGGGAGATATATATTTTTATTGTTATTGATTTTGTTTTTGTTGCTTGTCGTCATTGTCATTGTCATTGTTATCATTATTATTATCATTATTATTATCATCATCATCATCATCATCATCATCATCATTATCATCTTCATCATCATTATATTCATCCTCAACTTCATCTTCATCTTTATCTTTATCTTTATCTTTATCTTTATCTTTATCTTTATCTTTATCTTTATCTTTATCTTTATCTTTATCTTTATCGCTGCTGTTTTTATCATCACCATTATTATTTTTATCATCATTATTATTGTTATTACTATTATTATGAACAGATAAATTGAGTATCAGATTTATAGAGAGATGGATGGATAGATAGATAGATGGATAGGTAGGCAGGCAGATAGATATATAGATAGACTGATGGACTAATAGATAATCAGACAGATGAATAGATATAGAGAGTTTGGTATAACTAACCATATGGATAGAGGGACAGACAGACAGACAGACAAAGAGATTTAATTAGATGCCTAGATGGGTTGGCATTCCTGCAAACACATAATTATTACGCTCTGCTTTACTTCTCAGTCGCAACAAACAACAAGGAGTCAAGGTTTGCAGTTGCAAACAACCTCTATGAATCTGAGAGTTTGAGAGTTTATTATTATTATTGTTATTATTGTTATCATTATTATTATTGTTATTACTATTATTATTATTGTTGTTATTATCATTATTATTATTATTACTTTTATTATTATTATTATTATTATTATCGTTATTATTATTATCATTATTATCATTATCATTATTATTATTATTATTATAATTAATTCATCTGGAGGAGAACGATCACACAAAATGAATAGTATCAATATTGTATTATGCAAATAATATTATACAAATAATTATTATCACTGTAAAAATAATAATTATAATTATAAAAATAATAGCAATTATTATAATGGTAATAACAACAACAATAATAATGATAATGATAATAATAATGATAATGATTATGACAAGATACTATTGATAATAATAATAATGATATAGATTATAATAATAATGATAATTATAATAATAATAATGATGATAATGATAATAATAACGATAATAGCGATAATGATAACAAATACTACTACTACTACTACTACTAAGAAAAAGAAGAAGAAGAAGAAGATGGAGAAGAACAGTGATAATAATAATAATAATGATAATAATAATAATATTAATGATGATAATAATAATAATAATAATTATTATTATTATTATTATTATCATTATTATTATTATGATAATAACAATAATAATAATGATAATGATAAAAAATGATAATAAAAACAATAATACTTATAATAATGATAATAATGATAAAAAGATAATTGAGGAAGAGAGAGATATTAGGAAATATAAGGAAGAGAGAGATGTGGAGAGAAATGAACAAGCAAAGAGATATTAGGAGATATAAGGGGAAGATATTAAGATAATTCAAGAAAGGAGATAAAGCGTGAAATGAGATAAAGAGAAATTGAGAGAAACACGAACAAGGGATACTGAGGAAAGATAAAATGAAGAGGAGAGATATTAAAACCAATGAGAGAATATACGAAAGACTAATGAAGGAAGGAAATACGAAGAGAATAAAAGAGAGAGAGATAGAGAGAGAGAGAGAGAGAGAGAGAGAGAGAGAGAGAGAGAGAGAGAGAGAGAGAGAATAGAAAGAAAGTATGGGAAAAGTAGAAAGAAAAAGTAAAGAAAGGAGAGAATGAGAGATAGAGAGAGGAGAAGGGGAGGGAAAGTAGACAGCGAGAGAGGGAAAAGCAGCAGAAAGAGAGAGGTAGAGAAATTAATAGTTCATGACTGTTGCAAACGCCCGAATTATTGGAAATCTGCTGTCAGTCCGAACACGGGCGACGTTAAAGGGAAATAAAAAGATTTCGGATTTTTATTTTTATTTTTCATTTTGTTTTTCTCTCTTTTTTTAGTCTTGTAAATGTTTCCGTAATAATTCCGTGTTGTTTTTATTTCCAACTGATGTGCGACGATGAAATATTCATTTTGCAAAATAATAAGGCTAGGTCGATAGACTGATGTTGCGATTTTTTTTAAAATTAATATTCTGTATATAATATTTTACATCAGTCAAAAACTGATTAGTTGAGGTCGAAATAATACACACAGATGCATACGCAGGCAACATATATATATATATATATATATATATATATATATATATATATATATATATATATGTATGTATGTATGTATGTATGTATGTATGTGTATATATGTATGTATGTATGTATATATATGTATATATATATATATATATATATGTATATAGATATGTTTATATATGTGCTTGTGTGTGTGTGTGTGTGTACATATACATATATATCTTACAAGCAAATCGGTGAATAAAGATATCTTTAAACTATTTTACACTAAACTTTCCAGCTTTAATTATGCTTTTCAGAAAAAAAAAAAACTTGACTTCACCATTTTTCCACGAAGTCAATAGAGAGAATTCAGTCATAGGCAGCCACGGTCATCAAAGTCCAAAAGATCAGAATTATTCAAGAAATGATAAAGGCATTGGAATATCTTTATCTCTATCGCTTCGTGAGTCTTTTCTTTAGTTATCTGACGAGTTGATGTTCATTTCTAAGAATCTTGTGCCGATATATCTTAAAGTTAAATGAAAACGATACAGGGCATTTTTATTTTATTGTCATATTAATTTCATTTGATTAATGATTGTGTTTTGTTTTGTTTTGATTTTATACATTTATTTTTTTTTTTTTTATTGGTATTGATGATTTTCAATTTTCTTCGGTTTAAATCACCTTCATATCTTCCACTTTGACTACACATTATGGAACAACATGCTAAATAAATATGCAAGGCCATTATAATATACAAAAAGTGCGCGACAAGAGCTTTACGATTTCCTCCATAAAATCGCTTTACAGGGTGAAATAAATCGAAAATATCTCTAAACCACAACCACAAGAACGAGATATTCAATACCAAGTCAGTGTGATGGTTTCAATGAAGCCTCGAGTCATTTTCAATATCCCCCGCTTTGACTACATATTACGGTACTATAGAAAAAAAAAAACCATTAAAAAATCGCTATTGAAAGGTGAAATAAATCGAAAATATCTCTAAACCCCAACGACAAAAACGAGATATTCAATACCAACAGTCAGTTTGAGGGTTTCACTGAAGCCCCGAGTCAGTGAGTCGAAGCATGGACGCCGAAACTTTTGTGTCCCGCTTTTTGCACATGAAAACAATGGTAACTGAATTACAGCGTTTGCACTTTGATGTGTGTTGTGTGGGATAAAGAGGAGGATTAGCATAGTGACACGCTTTAGCATTTTATGGTTGAAATGGTGTTTTGTGTGTGTGTGTGTGTGCGTGTGTGTGTGTGTGTGTGTGTGTGTGTGTGTGCGTGTGTGTGTGTGTGTGCGTGTGTGCGTGTGTGTGTGTGCGTGTGTGTGTGTGTGCGTGCGTGTGTGTGTGTGTGTGTGTGCGTGTGTGTGTGTGTGTGTGTGTGTGTGCGTGTGTGTGTGTGTGCGTGCGTGTGTGTGTGTGTGTGTGTGTGTGTGTGTGTGTGTGTGTGTGTGCGTGTGTGTGTGTGTGCGTGCGTGTGTGTGTGTGTGTGTGTGTGTGTGCGTGCGTGTGTGTGTGTGTGTGTGTGTGCGTGCGTGCGTGCGTGTGTGTGTGTGTGTGTGCGTGTGTGTGTGTGTGTGTGCGTGTGTGTGTGTGTGTGTGTGTGTGTGTGTGCGTGCGTGTGTGTGTGTGTGTGTGTGTGTGTGTGTGTGTGTGTTACAGACAGACAGACTGACAGACAGACAGAGAGAGAGAGAGAGAGAGAGAGAGAGAGAGAGAGAGAGAGAGAGGGAGGGAGGGAGGGAGGGAGAGAGGGAGAGAGAGAGAGAGAGAGAGAGAGAGAGAGAGAGAGAGAGAGAGGGAGGGAGGGAGGGAGGGAGGGAGAGAGAGAGAGAGAGCAAGATAGGAAGAGAAGCAGAGAGAGAGGGAGACAGACAGAGATAGACAGAGACAGAGGGAGAGACAGAGACAGAGACGGAGACAGAGAGAAAGAAGGAGAGAGAGAGACAGAGAAAGAAAGAGAGAGAGACAGAGACAGAGAGAAAGAAAGAGACAAACAGAAATGGAGGGAGAAAGATAAAGAAAGAAAAGAGAGAGAAGCAGACAGAAACAGAGAGAAAGAGACACAGACAGACAGACAGACAGAAAGAGAAAGAAAGAGAGAGAGACACAGACAGACAGGCAGACAAACCTATATCTTCTATTTTCGACAGTATTCATGAAACCCCCTGCTTGTGTGATGCTCGTGTGCTTGTAACCTTTGTCCCTTATTCATCTGCAGAGTCTGCTTGGCCACAGGCATTGGTGTCATCTTGATGTACGTTTTTTTTTTTTCTGTGAATTTCCGATAGCCTTGTTTTCGTGTTTCTTTGTGTGCGTGGGTTTGTGTGTATTTGTGTGTATGTGTGGGCGGGTGGAGGGTAGGGGTCTTGTGGGGTGGGTGGGGGTGGGGGTGCGTGTGTGTGAGAGAGAGAGAGAGAGAGAGAGAGAGAGAGAGAGAGAGAGAGAGAGAGAGAGAGA
>NC_061840.1:18228568-18231068 GCF_019202785.1 Penaeus chinensis
TACTCCCTTCCTCTCCCTTTTTCTCCCTCCCATCCCCCCCCTTTTTCTCACCCTCTTCCCCCTTCCTCCTTCCCATCCCTTTCCTGCCCCTCTCCCTTCCCCTTCCCCCCCCCCCTTTTTCCCCCCCTTTTCCCCCCTCCCCCCCTTTCTCCCTTTTTTCCCTTCCCCAACCCCCCCTTTCCCCTTCACCTTTCCCCCCCTTTCTTCCCCCCCAATTTTCCCTTTTCCCTCTCTTCCTCCCTCCCCTCCCTTTTCCCTCTCTCCTTCCCAATCCCCCTTCCCCCACCTTCCCTCCCCTTTTTCCCCCCCATTTTTTTTCCCCCCTTTTTCCCCTTCCCTTCCTTTCCCTCCCTTCCCCCCTTCCTATTTTTTAAAGGCAAAGGCCTTTGTTTTTAGTTAAAATAATTTTTTGTTTTTCTTAAGTTTATTCCCCTTTTCTTCAATTTTTTTTCTTTTATTGCCATGGTTTTAAAAGAAAAGAGAAAATGAAAAAGGATGGGGTGAGAGAGAGAAAAGAAAAAAAAGGGGGAGAAAAAAAGAAAAGGGATGGGGTGGAAAAAAAGGAAAAATGAAGGGAAGAAAAAAAAAGAAAAAAAGAAAAAAGGAAAAAAAAAAGGAAAAAAGCCAAAAAAAAAAGAAAAAAAGAAACCCAAAAAAGCAAAAAAAAAAGAAAAAAAAAAGAGAAATTGGGGGGGAAAGTGGGGGAGAGAGAGAGAGGAGGAGGGGAGAGGTTAAAAAGAGAAAAAGGAGAGGGGGGAGAGAGTGGGGTGGGGGGAGAGAGGGGAAAGAAGGGAGAGAGGGAAAAAAATTGGGGCACCCCTTTGGCCCTTGGGGTAAAGAGTGCGTCCAACAAAGACCTCCCCCGACTACCCAAAGGGGGAGGCCCGCAGAAGGTTTTGTCACCGGGATGTTTTTTTCCCTCTTTACCCCTTGGGGGGGGTGGTGGGGGGGGGGGATGGAAGGAGGGGAGGGGGGGAAAGGGGCAGAAAAGAGGGAAAGGGAAAAGGGGGGGAAAAAAAGGGAAAAGGTTTTAGGGGGGTTTCTCTCCTTTTCTCTCTTTTTTTCTTTTTTTCTTTCTCATTTTTCTTTTTCTCTTTTTCTCTCTCTCTTTCTCTCTTTTTCCCCTTTCTTCTTTTTTTCCTTTTTCTTCTCTCTTTTCCCTCTTCTCTCTCTTTTTCTCATCTTTTCTCTCTTTTCTTCTCCCCCTCCCCTCTCTCTTTTCTTTCCTTCCCCCTTTTTAAATTTTCCTTTCCCTTTTTTTTTTTTTCATCCAAAATTTTTTTATCCCCCTCTGTTCTTAAGATTTTTCTCCTTATCTCTGTTCCCTTTTTATCATTTTTTTCCTCTTTTTTTTTTTTTCCCCCCCCCCCTTCTCTACACCTCATGCCCTTTTTCACGTCTCTTGGGAAGGTTTATCAAGCCATGGGGGGGGGGGGGGGGGGGGAGGGGGGAGGGGAGAGGGAGAATGAAGAAGAGGGGAAGATGGAGGAAGGAGGAAGGGAGAGAGACCGGAGGAGCCAAATTGCTGATACTTATTTTTCTTTTGCAAAAATTCCCTCTTTTAAAAAACACACAAGGGGCCCTTTCGCACGCACACACACACACACACACACACACCCCACACCCCCACACAACCCCCACACACCAAACCCCCAAAAACACAACCCCGTACAAAAACAAACCCAAAAACACAAAAAAAACACAACACACAAAACACACACAAACACACAAAACACACACAAACACACCACAAACACATTGTCTTTTCGTTCCTGCCCAAAGTCTTTTTTTTTGTCTACTTACCTTTTTTTTTAAACCCGTAAAAAAAAAGAGATTTTTCGTTTGTCCATTCGTCTCTCGTTTAACAAAAAAAGGAACTGTCCGTTTCAAAAATTTGCTTGGTGTTTTTTTATAGGTTGAGGGTGAAAAATGGAAAAACCAAAAAAAGGTTTATTTGGAAAATCAGCTTGAAAAAATAAACCGGGAATCTTCCCTGGTTTTTGCCCCCCAGCCCCACACGTGTTACTGCCCGAGGGGGGAAAAACAGAGACGAAAAAAAAAATTGTTTCTCTATAAATTGGTTTTGGGGGGGGGGGGAAATTTTTTTCCCCCCTTTTAATTGGTGATATGCTAAACGCAATATAAATAAACTAACCTTTTTTTATTTTTAGGGAAAATACAAAACCCAAAAGGGGGAGTGGGTTTTTGCATAATCACTTTAAATTTTCACTATTTTTTACGATTTAAAACTGGGATTTACAAAAATTTGGGACTCACAAACCATTTATTTTCATAAAATCACCTTTTTTATCCAACCCACAGGAACTTGGAAGGAAAAAAGTGGGGAAAAAAAAAGGGAAAAGGGAAAATGGGAAAATTTAAGCCCTTATGTTTACAAGAAAGAAAATAAATTGTCGGGTTTTTTTTTTTTTTTTTTTTTTTTTGTTTTTTTTTTCCGTTAAGGGGACTAAGCGGGTTATAATGAAGAAAACTATTAATG
>NC_061840.1:18238568-18241068 GCF_019202785.1 Penaeus chinensis
CATTATTCGAGCCAAAGAAAAATAATAAAAAATATTAAAAATAGTGAATAAAGAAGAAGAAAGACCTCTATAATTCTTAACAACCTTCTGCGAAGCTTATTCAAAACACCTCGCGTAGAAATCGACATTCGGAATACACTTACTGCTGTGTTCGAACAAATATGCACTGCCAAATTACATCCCCCCCACCCGCCACAATTTAACCCAATGATGCCCGCATCCCACGACGAAATTCGTCGTTCTAACCAACGACCCCATAAACTGCCCCCACAACCCAACAAAAAACAAAACAATCATAAAAAAAACACTCAAAAAAACAACTTAAGACAATAGTAAAAAACTCCCTAAGCAATCTCCAACAACCCTATCCCTAACCTAACACATATCTCACAAACCACAACAACAAAAACTAAACTGAGTGCGCACCTCCCATATCCAATAACCGTCTTTGCAGAAACCTTCCTCAGACACTTAAAGGTCACATACAGTTAACGCACTAACTTTCTAAAACTTAAACCTTACTCACCGTATAATAGACTAGGGCTACAAAACAAACAAACAACAAACAACCATAATACGTTAGATAATCTATCACAAACAACATCAAATGTTACAATCCATACCTCCTTCTATCCACATTACCTCCATCAACCTCTACAAATTCGAAATCACCATTATAACCACTATCCCACCAAACCAATTATCACTCACGTCCTTACTGCTACACCCTCACCGTACCATTATTAGAAAACATATTATACTGCTTTGCTATCAAATAACCCTTATAACACTCCAACACATCAACCCACCACCACCCCCACAACACAACCACCACACCACCACCACACATCCCACACACACCACCACCAACCACCACCACCACACAACACCACCCCACCACCACCCAACACCCCCCAAACAACATACACACCCACCCCCACCAACACCATCACATACCCACCCCAACACCACTCCTACACAACACAACACACAACACCATCACCCACCAACACACCCCCACATCCACCACCCATCACCACCCAACCCACCCATCCACCACCCCCCACACCACCCCCACCACCACCACCCCCAATCACCACCCCCCCCCCCACCACACCAACCACACACACCCCAACCCCACCACACCACCCCAACACCCACACCCACCAACACCACACCCACACCACCACCCCCACCACCCACACCACATCACCAACCACACCCCACCCCCCCACACCCCCACCCCCCAACACCACACCAACCCCCACACCACACCCCCACACCACCCACCCCCCCACCACCACATCCACACCAACACCACACCACCACATCACCCACCATCACCCCACCCAACACCACATCCACACCCACCACCCACACCCCCACCACACACCCCAACACACACCCCAACCACACCACCACCAACCCCCCCCCCACCCCCCCACCACCACCAAAACCACACCCCACAACCACCCACACCCCCCAACCCACCCACAACCAAAACAACCACACAACACACACAACACCACCCACCACCACCCCACAACCACCACACACACACCACAACACACCCCCACACCCCACACCCACACCACACCACACCCCACACCCCAACACCACCACCCCACCCACACACCACCCACCACCCACACCCACCAACCCACCCCCCCAAACCCACACCACACCAACCACCCAACACCACACCACCCACCAAACCCACACACCCACCACACCCCAACCCACACCCCACCCCCTCCAACACCACACCCCACACCACACCCACAACCACAACCCACACATAACACCACACCACCACCCACACCCCCCACCACCCCCCCCCAACCCACCACCACCACACCACAACCCACCAACTCACCCCACACACCCCACACCCACACAACCCACCACACAACCCCACACCATCCCAACACCCACCACCACACACCACCCACCCCACCCCACACCACACCCCCACCCACCACCCACAACCACACCCACCCAACCACCCCCCAACACCACAACCACCACCACCACCCACCCACCACCCAACACCACCCACCACCATACCACACCCCCACCACACCCCACCACCAACCCACACCACAAACCCACACACCACCACACCCCCACCCACAACCCACCACCCACCACACCCCCACACCCACAACCCAACCCCACCCCATCACCCACCCACCACCCCACCACCCCAACCTCACCAACACACAACCCCACCACACAACACCACCACCACCACCCCAAACCCCCACAACACCACACCACCCACCCAACCCCACCCACCCACCACCACCCTCAACACCCACCCCAATACCAACCCACCACACCACACCCACCAACCCAACCCAACCCACACAACACCACCCCCACACCACCAACCCCCACCACCACCCCAACACCACCCACCACACCACCCACAACCAACACCCCCCCAACACCCCCCACCACACCACCCCACAACACCCAACCCACAACCCACAACCAA
>NC_061840.1:18268568-18271068 GCF_019202785.1 Penaeus chinensis
GCTTTGTTCCTTTGGTGCTTCAACAGTTTATTATTGTGTTTGAAACCTACACAAGGTCTATAATGGCAGAATATAGGCAGAGAAGTTATTTAGTCCTCTTTGATTACTGACAGCAGTGGCAATTGCATTACTACTGGGTTGCACTGTAGGCCTTCCATCACACTTCTCAGCAGGTTTCAAGTGGTTTTGGATAGGACACAGCCAGTGGTTAATTTTTTTTTTGTTCGTAGTGTCATCATTTGGCAGAGCACCAAGTGAAGAGGATATGTTGCTTGATGTAGTATCGAAACATCTGTTATTCTTAATATTTCTTGCAAAGACAAAATGGAAATCATTATGCTATGTAAAATAAAGGAAATTTAGAATTTTTCCCTGTCAGAGGTTATAAGAGAGGAACAGGCATTTTACATATACTTCCGTGTTATTTATATTTTATAATAGGTGTAATTTTTTCCCATGTTTGGTACTTCTGTTGTACAGATGTAATGTACCAAACTAATTTCAATAGTTCTTAAACTTAGGACTGCATTTACTCAACAAAGTTTTACAGTTGCCATGGCTACTGGCAAAGGTAAGCAAACCTCTGCCTCATAAATTCTAGCAAAAGCTTGTACTGGTTACCTTATTTGATGATAAATATCCAGGGAGATATAGCTCCATCATACCAAAGTAAGCCATGTGAAGGTTTGCTGGCCTTTTGAAAGCTACTATGGTGATCATACACATCATTGAGGATGTGTTTTTGAGATGCTGTTGTAGGCACACCTTGGCTAATATTTTAGTGTGATGTCTTCTTTTTGACTTCACTTAATATTTTCTGGACTGTCTTCTGGTTGGAATTTATCTTATCCGTTGATGCTGATTATATGCTCTACTCACTATGTTTGTTTTTTCATTTTTTTTTCTTTTCTTTTTTTATGTATAGATGGCTCTAGAAGCACTTAGGTTACCTAGAAGTCAAATATAAGGCTTATGTTGACATCTATACAGTGGTACCATTATTATTGTAATTAATATAATGACTATCATGATTATTTTAACATCAATAGTAATGATAATAGTACTGAAAATACAACCTCTCATGAAAATTCAAGGAACATAGTAAATAGGTAAAATCAGGTAGGCTTAGTGGTGAACTTCAGGGAAACTTAGCACTTGTGGAGCCATCTATGTATAAAAAATAAGAAAGGAAAGGTAATGTGTATATATATGTGCATTTCTGATATCACTTTCAACTAACAACACACTGATCCTCTCTATTTGTTCAGGTGTCCCACGTTCAAACCATGACGCTGATGTCAGCAAGACTGATGTCAGGCCATCTGCAGCGTCTTAGAGGCTGCTTTGTCCACACAGCCTCAGGAGGGGCTTGGAAGGTGAGGCCGACGGCTGGCTTTCTTGAAGGGTACTTCTGGAAAAAATTTGTTCTCTCTTTTCTGCTTTTTCTTTTCCTATTTCTTTCTCTGATTATTTGTTGATGAAGCTGTTTTCTTTGTGTGTGAGAAATTTGGTTTCGTGTATGAAATTGCCACATAGGCTAGTTGGGGAAGAATTATTCTGTATAGTAGTAGTAAAAATTCACCACCTAAAGCAGTCCCCCCCCCCCCCCCCCCCCCAACAGGAGAGCTTTGCCGAAGACATCGACCCCCAGCAGTTTGCCCTTCTGGAAGAGCAGTGCATCCTGGTTGATGAGAATGACACAAACATCGGCGCTGCTTCCAAACGGGATTGCCACCTGATGCAAAATGGGACTAGTCCTCTCCACAGAGCATTCAGTGTATTCCTCTTCAATTCTTCAGGTGAACTTCTTGTGCATAGACGGTCAGATGCTAAGGTAGGTGACCTGTTTCCTTGTTATATTTTCTTATTATTAGTTGCAATATATGGCTTGATGGATGAAAAATTTTGCAAAGTATAAAATTACTTTGATCAGTAATTTGTACTGGGAAATCCTGTAGCCAATAGAGCATTATCTTTCCCAGATTACATTCCCCGGCCACTACACCAACACATGCTGCTCACATCCCCTATACACACCCAAGGAAATGGAGGAGGAGGATGCCTGGGGAGTGAGAACGGCTGCCCAGAGACGCCTGGAGTTTGAGCTGGGCATTCCCCACGAGCAGGCACAGCCCAAGGACTTCACATACCTGACCCGCATCCATTACGCCAGCCCATCCAGCGGTAGATGGGGGGAGCACGAGATGGACTACATCCTGTTCCTGCGCGGTGATGTCTCAGTGAGCCCCAATGAGAACGAGGTCCAGGACGTGAGATATGTGAAGCGCGAGGATTTCTCAAGGTTTCTGAGCAGCCTGCGGGAGAATGACGTCCCCATCACTCCTTGGTTCCGCCTCATAGCCCAGAAATTCCTGCCGCTTTGGTGGAAGAATTTGGACGACATTGGCAAGTTTATTGACCACCGCCAGATACACAGGATGATAAACTGATTGGGTCTAGAGTTAACTAGCATATAGGGAGTCAAATATTCCATTTTTAT
>NC_061840.1:18276068-18283568 GCF_019202785.1 Penaeus chinensis
AAAAAGATATTCTTTTAAGTGTAACTTATACAAAATATAACAATTAGGCAGACTTATTTTTACAAACAATGACTTGACAAAACCAACTTGAAAGCAAATCAACCTGACCTGATATATATATCAACTAAGAAAATGTTACACAAAAAAATGAAATAAACTCTGCATAGAGAAAATAGACACATCTAAATGTGGAATTGTCCCCCATACCCAGTGCATCTGCATGGGTGCTGATAAAGAGCGGTGAATTGGAGAGCCCCCCACACATGAGGACTGACGTAATGACGTGGCCCGATGCTCGTAGTTGCTCTATAATGTGCCTCGTTCCATACTGTTTTGCAGTGAAACAGGAGTCATGCTGTTAGTCACAATTTCCTACCTCTAAAAACAACATGATGGATATGGTTTTATGTGTTAAGTCCCTCACTTGGTGATGGACATCCAAACCAGAATGTAATTTTTCATTCTAATAACCCTACAGTCAGTACTTCACAGTTCTACCGGATACTGACCTAAGAAAGTTTTAGCTCAATCTATTTCACACATAACTAATAATTAAAAGAAATGAAGCAGGTCAGAAAAATATGTTAGAAACACTGCTTTCAAATACTGCTTTTAAAATAACCAAGAAGCAGCTTAAAAAAAAGGAACTGCAACTCTAAAATACAAGTTGAAATATCAATACTTACAGATAGTGCTTGAATTGTGGCCAAGTAAAGCACAGCCAAGTTCCTTTCGCTCACATCTAGAGTCAAACCACACACCTAAAGGGAAGAGAAAAGAAAAAGGTTCATTCTAATTTCCACATTTTTAAGATTTAGGTTTAAATTTCAGATTAGCAAATACAAATAAGAGTAGAGGCATATAGCTCTTCATCTTTTCAGTCTACTAGCTGCAAATTTCTAAATATCAATATTAAAGTTTTATAAATGCATGTCCCTAACACTGAGTTCATATGAAAACTTTAGGACTTGATCATCATAATTGACAACAAATTATCCTTCATGAAACTCACATCAACACCCTTTGAATACAATTTTTTTCAGTCACTCCTGCAAGCCAATTCTGATTTACAAATGCCTGTGACTTCTCTCTCAATATAACTATAAAGCACAAACTAACCATTCACTCACAGTTGACAAGTTAACCATTCTGCTTTAGATTAACCCACAGCAAACCTATAGTCTTCCTGAATACCCTCTCAATACCCCATCCCCATTATACTTACCATGCCCATCATAGAAGGCTCTGCTAGAGGTGACCTATTCCCATGGAAGTCTGGATAGACATGCACATCTCTGGTGAGCAGAGAGGTGTGGGCGAGACCTTTCTCCTTCGCCATGACAGAAAGGATGCCCTCTAACCAGCCATACTTGTCGCTGGGGAAGAAAGGAATAAGAGAGTGAAAGTGCAGAGGCTTTGGGCCATATTGTGCAATATGTCTGAGAGAGAGAGAGAGAGAGAGAGAGAGAGAGAGAGAGAGAGAGAGAGAGAGAGAGAGAGAGAGAGAGAGAGAGAGAGAGAGAGAGAGAGAGAGAGAGAGAGAGAGAGGGATAGAGAGAGAAAGAGAGAGGGAGAGGGAGGGAGGGATAAGGGACGGATGGGCGTATTTGTGTATGCTAATGTTATTCTATTTATCTAATGTTATATTCTATATAACTTATATAATCCTATGTAATGTCACATGTATATGTTCCCACACACACACATGCATGTAAGCATATCCTTTGCTTTACCTGTTTATTCACCTCTCTTTGCCACAATAAACATTTCAATGTTGTGTTGTCTATCCCCTTCTGCAAGAGCTATGTATTGTTGCAACACTACCTTTCTTCACCACTGATTGTCACATGCTTAACCTATGATTTAAACCCATCTTTAGATCACTGAAGGAGATGACAAGGCAGACTCCCTGTCAAGAAGCAACATCTCGCTTTGAGGAGCAGCAGCACTCCATCATTACTCTTCAATAAAGGAGTCAAGACATGTTGGTTGTCTACCTTACACCCAAAGCTCACCACCCACCATACTCTTGAAGGGCCCATCATTCGATGTATCCGTTTGTGTGTGTGTGTGTGTGTGTATCTGTTTGTGTGTGTGTGTGTGTGTGTGTATCTGTTTGTGAGTGTGTATCTGTGTCTGTTTGTGTATGGGTCCGTGACTGTCTCTTTTCTATATTTGTTAGAACTATTCTGACTAACTATTATATGAACAAATATGGCACTTCCAGGAAATAAAATAAACTTAAAATAAAGCATTATAAATAAGCAAATATATATGGTTTCAGTCCTCTAACTGGACATTCCTTTTTCCATTAACTTTGTAAATTGAACCAGGCACTATACGAAATCAATCTCTGACTTGAAGAAAAGAGAAATATGAAAGATATAAAAAGCAAAGCAAAATCTGAAATATCTAATAAAAAAATGTAAAAAGGAAAAAAAGCAAGAGAAAAAAAAAAAAAAACTTAAGACTATGGAAACTCCAGCTTTCTTCTCAACTCCAAAGCAGTGCCATACCTCTGAGGGCACTTTCCTGAAGCTGGGTGGCTCTTGATGACATGATCGACAAGGGCACCAGTGGCACTCTGGCCTCCCTCATTGAGCCAGCAGCCAGGCACCATGGCACTCAAGTATGGTCCCCACACACCCGGCACAAAGATGGGCTGCTCGCTCACGCACATGTGGCAGGTGGATGTCCCGCAGATGAGACCTGGAAAGGAACTGTACTTAGTTTACAGTGTTTCTGAATGAAATAGAGGTAGAGGTTAGTTATATGCACAATTATAAGAGTAAACAAAAAATCAACAACTACATTAAATATTTCATCAAAACAAAAATGAAGGTTAAAAATAACAGAGGCACTACCACCACCAGCTGTGCTAAGGTTATCAAAATAGCTGTCATAATGCATCAATGTCTACACTACAAAATATTACTCTTGCACTCACAAGCAGTACATTGCAAAACATAAAGAAGGTTGATTTCCATTCTTGTCCTTTTTGTTTTGATGCTTTCATCATAACCATTTAGTATAAACAAGAGAAAATATAAATATGGTTAGTAACGAGATAATACCTTGAACTAAATAAAAAAAAATGATCAAGTAAACTGAAAACATGGGGCACAGGGAAAAGTTTTGTTAATTCCCACACAGAACTTCTAACACCGCGTGGTGAATTTGGAACCATACATCTACTCTTAGCCATAGGAATATCAAAAATCTAAAATATAATAATTTGTAAGATGACTCTCTCACTCACACCTCTCTCAATGTCACTCATAAAAATTCTTCTTCACTCAGCTTCACTCAGTCTACCTTGCCCTCACCCCCCTCCAAGGGTGACAACTTTTTTTTTTTTTTAATTACACCTATATAGATCCAGTTTTAAACTACACCTAAATATATCCAGTTACAGTTTTAAAATGCCCATAGATTTTTTTATTTTTTTATTTTTTTTTTTTACTTTTTGTTAGCTTGATTCACCTACCCACCCTTGTCCCCTTCCCCCCCTCCAATAAAAAGCTGAAATGACACTATTGTTCTCAACACCACTCATACAATTCTTTCTCACTCACACCTTTCTCAACACCACTCATAACAATTCCTCTTCTCATACCAAGTCTCCCAATCAAGTCCTCTTTGACTCTAGCTTGAGCAGACACCAGAGCCAGGCCTCCTGCATGTGCATCTATGAGGGAAGTAGCCACGTGAGTCGACTCTGACAGGCCCAACTGAGCGGCTGCCTCTGCCGACAGCTGCCCACAGTCTGTTCCTGGAGGAAGCACTTCCTGGCCTGAAATAGAAGATAGAGAATTTAGGAAAACACTTAACCAGAGCTGGGAAGTGCTACTCGTTCTCTTAGATATTAAAAATAATCATACACATAAAATTATAAAGCACAAAGTACCAATTCCTGTAACACTAGGAAAACAACTACAAAATTACTAGTAGCTCTTCAAATGGAACTGATAAAAAATACATAATGAAGACAAATCAGTACTTGGGGCATTTTTTCAACAGAACTTATGCATTCCTGGCATTATATCCTTCCACCAATATTCTCAGCGATACATGTACTGTTGGGTCTGTTTTCCTTGCAGTAATCTGTACTTTTCAAAATACAAATTTGTGTACAAGACAATTCTACAGGATTAATATGCCACAGTCACATCTAATAAAATCCACCTGCCATGACAATTAAAAACTAGAACACATTCTTCCACACCAGACACTAACATGGAAAAATAAAGCACTGGAAAAGGGAGAAAAAAAAAAAAAACTCTTCCAATGCCAAATTTACAATTTCACGAAACCTACCAATTTTACGCCAGCCATCCTCGGCCAAGTCTTCAAGGCCAACATCCTTAAAGAACCCACGATCCCATTCCTGGCTGATCCCGTCGCACTTGTATGTCCACTTGCACACGGTCGAGCACAAGGATCTGGAGAACAGTTTAAGGACAGAATCACAGAAGGAAAGAAAGAAAAAAATAAATTGAAGATAGTTTAACTACAGCATTTACTTTCAATGTAATATCACTGCCACATTAATAGATTCTGCTATGTCCTAATGTGGTTATGTTTCATTATAACTGGGAACACACTTTACAGTCCATTTGCCCACAGAATGGCACAGAAAATAAATAAATATATCCCCATCAAAATATGTACATCACAATATTAACTAAAACTACAGAAATGCATTTCTCCAAAGACCCCTCCCCCTCTCACACACACACACACACACACACACACACACACACACACACACACACACACACACACACACACACACACACACACACACACACACACACACACACACGCGCGCGCGAACTCAGGGTGACTTACCTAGACAGCCGCCCCTGTTGCCCTGAGCGTCAGAAAGTCTGGCAGGTCCAGGAAATGTGCCGCTCGTATCCAGGTTTCGTTGAGGTGCGTCTTCAGCCATATCAGCTTTGGGGTCTGCATTTCGAGGGACACTTTCCCCCCAACATACTTCAACACTCTGGAAAGGGAGCGTCACTCTTAGTGAGAAGCTTTTTGTTTCAGCACTTGATTTTGTTCCATCTTTATTCATTGTCCTTTTAAACTGCTGTTCTGTGAATTCCTACTATTTCTTTTAGAATCTGGTTTAATTTCATTTAAATCTTTTATTCTTTCACTATCTCTAGCATACTAATGTCTTTTTTATCTTCATTAAAAGCATTCCTACTCCAAAATTACTTTTAAAACCCAAAAATACCAACAAAATTTACTCTTATTACCTCTTTTCTCTAAAATACCAAAGAATCATGACATACTTTAAACACCTTTTCAAGATCACTCATACAATGCAATACAAATTTATCTAAAATCAATAAATACACAGAATAGGTCCTGGGTTTCCATTCCCTTTCAGAGCCTGTATGCACACATCATATAATGAAATTTATGCGACTCTATGCGTCTATGTTATAAAGGTCATATCTGATATCCTGAGCTTCTGAAAATTTTATAAAAAAAAAAAAAAAAAAAAAAATTGTTTCTTTTTATACTATGGTGCTAAATGCCTCCAAAAATACAAAGCAGAAAGGATTAGAAGAAAAAGACGACATGAGGAAAGAAAGGAAGAAAAAAATGAAGGAAATGGAGATGGAGAACAAGATGACAAGAAGAAGAAAGATGAGAAAAAAAAATAGAAAAAAAAAAAGGGGGAAAAAAGTAACATCTGCTTTTATTTCAGAATAAATTCCAACAGACAAGCATACTCAATAAAAGCATTAGCTAGACATCCTAAAACTTACCTTAACTAGTTTCTAAAATTAACAAATAAATAGCATCTCTTAAATTGAGGGAATATTTCAAACAAAGAAATATAATTTCTCTCTAATATACAAAACTGATATTAAAAAAAAAATGATTTTCTCTCTAATATACAAAACTGATATAAAAAAAAAAAAAAAATTTCTCTCTAAAACATAAAGAGGTGAGGAGGTGTCTCTCGGCTCCTTGTTAATTTTTCTTCATGCAAAGCCAACAACTAACACAGAATTTTAACTACAAGGCATTGAACACACAAGAAGTCAGTACTTATAGTCTTAGTGTGATTTGTATAATCTTCTAGTTCATACATATTAAAAATGAGAAGTTCAGTTGCAATAAAAATTATCAGAATTCGTTAATCTATTTTTCTTAACATCATTTTCATTCCTGAATAAAGGAAAACAAAATCCAGGAAGCAAATGTTCCTCTTGAAATGCTCATTCTTCCTCTTCTTATTAGTAAATAAAAAAAAAAAAAAACAGAATTGTCCCTTTTCATAATCTCAAACTGAGAGTATTTTTTTTATCATTATTATTATTTTTAGGAATGCAAATCTTTCTTTTAAATAATTAAAAAAAAAAAAAAAGAGTCACAGTAGGCTACTCATTCTCCATTTTCCCTAAAAAAAAAACTCAGGTACTCATTCTTTCAAGAACATCAATCTCCGACATAAAAAGCTCGGAAAAAGAAACACGCAAAGCTCTATCGTCAAACAAGAGCTTTCCAGAGACAGGGATAGACCTAAGCACAGACATACTTACGAAAGACTTACTCATGTCCGCCAGCGTTGATGCGGTCTGCCTGCTCCTTGGCCCGGTGGTCCATCCACATCACTATATTGAATCGGTCCTCCCCTGAGGTTATGCAACAATCACTTGATTAATTAGATTGCAAAATATGTGTGCAACCAACGAGGCACTGAAATACCTGTATCAGTTATAGTGTTTACTTTATATTTCATAACCTATTTGCCCCGGGTTTATATACTGTTCGTTGTAGTTTTTTTTGAGAATTTTGTTGCACACAGATATATTTTTTAATGAGTTTTGTTGCACACAGATATATCTTTAAAGATTTTCATTGCACACATGTATTTATTTGAGAATTTTGTTGCACACAGATGTATTTTTTGAAAATTTTGTTGCACAAAGATGTATTTTTTTGGAATTTTGTTGCACAGATGTATTCTCTGATATTTTTGTTGCACACAGATATATTTTTTGGGAAATTTGTTGCACACAGATGGCTCCACAAATGCTCAATCCCCAAGGAGTCAACCAGTAGGCCTAAATGATTGCATCTAATTTTCCCATTCCTAGAAATTATGGGATTAGTATTTTGTTTAATGCTATCAATATTGATACAGTTATCCTCATTACTGACATTATGATTATCATAATGTTATTAAAACACTAAGCATAATGAAAACGATAAGAATCTTCCTGCAAATCAAGGGAAAGGTTAAGCAAATGTGATACTTAGAACTTACAGTTAACTCCTCGGTGACTAAGCACTAAGCATCTTTGTGTAAAAAGAATTAATAAACTAAAATCACTGTAAAGATAATTTGCTGTGTAAATGATTTCATATCTCGACTGTCACTATTACAAGCGGTGTTTGATCTGTACGTGGAATCAAAACGACAAAATCTGAATGACTAAGAAAGAAAGAAGAAAGAAAGAAAGAAAGAAAGAA
>NC_061840.1:18331068-18333568 GCF_019202785.1 Penaeus chinensis
ATGCATGTATGTGTGTGTGTAATTTGTACATGAATACGAATATGTGAATGAGTTCGTAGATAGTTTAATAAATAATTAAATAGGAGAGAGCAGCAGAAATGTTGATAAATGCATACATAAATAAACAAACAGACACCTAAACACAAACACATTAAGTCCTTTAAAACAAACAAACAAACAAAGAGAGAAAACAAAAATCGGATCTTGACACGCCCTCGCCTCGTCCCAACCCGTAGATCCGGAAGAGTGGCTCTGGCTTCGGCGTGCTTTCGGACGTGTATCAGCCTCTGAATTACGACGAAGACGACTCCAAGCTGGACGCATCGCAGTACGACCTCTTTCCAGGTTAGATTTTTGTTCTTATTGTTTTTCTTGGTATTATTATTATTATTATTATTATTACTTTTTCTGTTTTTCTTTCTTTCTGCTTCTTCCCTTTCTCCTCCGTTTTCTTTTTTCTTACTTATTTTCTTTTTCTTACTGTTCTTCTTCTTCCTCCTCTTCTTCTTTTTCTTTTTTTTCTTCTTCTCCATCTTCTTCTTCTTCTTCTTCTTCTTCTTCTTCTTCTTCTTCTTCTTCATTCTTCTTCTCTCCTCCTCCTCCTTCTCCTCCTCTTACTAATTCTTCTTCTTTTTCTTCTTCTCCTCTTTCCTCTTATCTTATATTTCTCCTTCTTCATCTTCTTCTCCTGCTCCCCTTTCTCCTCCTCCTCTTTCTTCTTCTTTTTCTTATCCTCCTTCTCCTCCTCCTCCTCCTCTTTCTTTCTTTCGTATGCTTCCCCTTCTCTTTCTTCCTTCTTCTTCTTCTTATTCTCCCCCTTCTCCTCCTCGTCCTTCTTATTCTTCTCTTTTTTTCTCCTCCTCCTCCTCCTCTTTCTTCTTCTACTTCCCTTTCCTTTCTGTCTCGTTCTCCTCTTCTGCTCGTTAAAAGAGGATAATAGGTGACCTCTAAGTAGGTCAGAGTTCATTTAATTCCCTTCCTCTTTTTACTGAAAAAATCCTCTATTATGAAATGCATTTATTCATGAGATACGTAAATGCTTATAGGAAATCCGTATTGACGAATGTTATTGATAATTAGAGTGATGTTCTGCTCGTTATCAATAAATAAATCAATAAATGTATAAAGAATGAATATATGTGTAAATGTATTTATATAAAATGAAAAATAAAGACAAAAATAATGAAGTGTATATTATGACGACATAAGAAAGTTAAATTCATATTAACAGTGATTAAAGAAATAGTTATTCATCGTGGTAATATATTTATGACAGAAATATAAATAAAATATCAGTGTATAAAGATTCTACAAAAAAACAACAACAAATACTGTATCATAAAACGGGGGAAAAAAAACTAATAAATATAAATGGATAAAAACCAAAATAAGATTAGATAAGTGTAAGTATTTCAATAACAAACAACGTATAGCAGAGGCAACATATACTAAAGAAAAATATTGCAAAACAATTGACACAGCAACTGCAATTTATATAAAAAAGCAATAACAATTAATAATAAAAAAAAAAAAAATAATCATAACAACAAACTTCAAAATCAGTAACAATAATCAAGAAATGAATATCAATGATAATAATAATAACAAGCCTAAAACAAATTATCAACAATTAAGTAAAAATAAAAAAAAATTATCATAACAACAAACTTCAAAAAAAAAAAAAAAAAAACAACTATTAATCATAACAAGCCTAAATATATATATATATATATAAATAATCAGGAAATTGATAATAATAATTTCCTCTCCTTCGTTCAGATACGCCGGAGACCACCGCCCCGCGACAGAACTACGGCGCCCCCAACCTCGGCGTGCCTAAGAGCGGAAATCGCAACCAAACAGCTAGGTTCTTCACCCTTAACACCGGCAGACAGACCCTAGACGTGAGTATCTGAACGTATTTTCTTTTTTAGTTTTATATATTACGTCATCTGTTGAATCTTTATTTAGGCTTATTTTTTTCTGAATGATAATTAATTAATTTCTACTTGTTTAAGATTAATATCTGATTGATATTAAACTAATTAAGCTTTCAAATTAAAGTGTAATTTATGAGCTAACTTTTGAGCTAACATATGCCCGTAATTAAGGATGATCACCGAATAATTAATGACCCCTTAATCAGTGAGAATTAAACACCAGTTAATGATCCTCTAAATGATGAGCATTAACGCGAAATTAATTATCTCTAATTAATGATAACTAATAACCAATTAATGTCCCAATGTACGAGGAAAGGCACACCAATTAAAAATAACTTTCGAGCAATTAATGATTCAGTTCCTAACACATGATTAATGACTCCCAATTAACTCATTCACAAGCAATCAACCCAATTAATAACAAGTTTTAATCCAATTAATAACAAGTGATTAACTCAGCTTAACAAGTGGCTATCCCATTAATAACGACCGATTAATCCACTTAATAACTAGGGATTAACCCAATTAATAACAAGAACTCAATCTAATTAACAAGC
>NC_061840.1:18338568-18341068 GCF_019202785.1 Penaeus chinensis
AAAATAGTTCGTTTAAACGTAACTTAGCGTAGGGGTATAATAAACGCCGGTATTATAGGAAGAGGCACCCACACTTTAAAAAAAAAAAAAAAGGATAAAAAAATAAAAACTGAATCTGGGTTTTCTAAGCAGTAGAACACATCATTCTATGATTTTTTTTATCTTTTTTTATTATTTATTTATTTTTAATTTTATAGCAAATTCTTCGCAAATTGATACTAACGGTAATAAAGAAGGTGTAAGATCCAGCAGGACACGCAGCAAGCTTACAACCCCAGCGCCGTTGAAAGCGACGGAAAATCGGGCGGATTCGTAGCGGATGACGTAAGTGAGGGAAATCAAATGAGCCGATTGGATTTCCGCTGGAACGGGGCGTGCGGATCTTTCTGCTCCTTTTAGCGACCCACACCCGTTCCGCATCTTCTTAAACGCCCATATAAAGTCACCGCGACCAATATTACAAGTTTGGACCAGGGCGCGAGGATACTGACGGAGGCACAGATGGTGGCGTTGCAGAAGGTACCGCCTGACGGAGGAGTTGTAGGAGGAGGATGGAGACGCCCCAGGCATGTTTCTATTTCGAGGAGATTTGGCCCATGATATCCAGGGTAACGACGTTCCGATGTCCCACTCGAGGCTTACAAATGTCGCCCTCATAGATCCGGTGATTTCAAGACGGCGCCCAAGATGACGACGGACATGGCTGAATCTCCAACGGGCATTTGTCGCCAAGCCCCTCAGCTAGCTCACGGATATAACTTTTATCTTTTATCTAAATTTATGGATATATGTTCCTTTCTTTTAATGTTTATATTATAAATGATGGAAGTGAAGATAAACAATCATTTTTATTTACTTTGATGATATAATATAATTGATAGAGCGTAGTAAAGCTTTCAGATTCATTTAATACATTTTAAAGTTTTCTATTCAGTGATGAGTTGAATTTACTCTGATGATTTTATTTTACGTTTTATCAATTATAAACATATTGAATTGTTATCTGTATTCCTGGTGAATACTTTGGGCAAATGACTTTGGTTTTTGTTCATGAAAAACGCTACCAATTACTCTTTGCCGGAACAGGAGGTCGGAGACTTAGTTGTGGAAGATACACATAACCCCTACATCATTGGCAGTGACGTCCAGCACAACAGAGCCAATTACGTATGAAACAGATCATCACGTGACAATAGAAGCTGGGCCGAGGAGAAGGCGCTTGAATTCAAATCAGCTCCATCATGGCTAGGCAGTGTCGGGTTTGATAACTATTTCGATTTCATGGCAAAATATCATCGAAATGACGACGCGAGTTGATTATGCCCGCGGAATCATTGCCTGAGGAAGTACTGTGCCCGAACTGTAGGACACCGTGCCGTTGCAGGAAAGACAGACGCCAGTCCATCACCGGCTCTTCGTCGCGGCCGCGAAACGACCCTCCGCCGCCCGACGAGGAACGGCGGAGACGATCGCGATTCCCTGCCTGCGGTAGGTGTGGGTAAAACGGTTACTGGGACTGGGCTCTCTCCTGCCAGAACATAAGAGGTGAAGATTTTGTGGTCCAGTAGCCCCCCCCCCCCTCCAAATAAGGGGGTTTAAGGAGGCGAAGTCCTCTATATAGCCAGGGAACGAGTGGATATATTGTACTCCCCGTGTTAAACCAATATTTCTCGAAATCTCATCCCCCAAATCCCTTATATGTATCAATCCCTCCTCAGCTATCAGGACCGATATCGTAGTTGTGCTTCGTTTGCGAAGGAAATGAGAGCTAGATTCGTTCGAAACACGACTTAAACTGATCGAAAACTTACGGTAAATAAAGTCAGCAGTAGAGACTGATAAGGATTTCCAGGTTCAGATATAATATTTAACAAGCTATCCAAAATTAAGTGTGAAAAATAATGGATATGCACAGCTGAAGAACTTGAAATCAGAATTTACAAATTGGGGAAAAGATGGATTCGAGGTGACATAGTGAAGTTTCATAAGGAACTGTTTAATTTTCCATTTTCCATTGCATAAGGTTGGAAATAAAAGGATGTGAACATTCTTTTTTTCTAAATGAGACTGGGGTGAATTAGATATGAGAACAAGTTCACACACACACGTCAACCATATTAAACTACCGCATCATCTCAAACCGTAGCTTTATACACACACACACACACACACACAGATATATATATATATATATATATATATATATATATATACACACACACACATATACGCCCTTCCTAATTAACCGCTGTTCGGCGCGCCAACACTTGCGCCACGGCGGTGACTTTCCTTACGACACCTGCGTTTGATTTTTCAAGGTGATATGTCATTTCTCGCCGTGAGGTCGGGTTCGAGCCAGCAGACGGAGCGTAGGCATTTTTACGAGTGCTCGGCAGGGAATTGAACTCAGGACCATGAGGGTAGGAGTCAAGTGCTCTAACCAATGGACCATCGAGGCAGTCACAAATAGAGAGATAGGTAGATAGATATAGATATAATC
>NC_061840.1:18351068-18353568 GCF_019202785.1 Penaeus chinensis
CAGACAGGTGGAACAGAATGAAGGGTGAAGCATTATACATGGTGGACCTTGGGAAGAAGAGAAGGGAGGCAGGTCAGAAGGGAGTGTAACTAGTCTTCATAACTCATGAAATTGTCTCAGAGATCTGCTGAACTATGCTAGGCATGGGTGGAAAAAAATGGCATGAATCGCCGTCTCTGTGAACACATGGAACTGAGCATAAGACAGCTTTATTACATTAGGCATGAAACCCAAGCATGATTGATTACGGTTGCAATCATGTTCCGAATTTTGATATCATGCGGCAGCCAGTTTCCTACGCTTAATATATTAGACTGACCTGGGATAAACGAAGTTGAAGGCTGTTGCATTTTGCTTAAACCCTCCCCTTAACATCTATTATGTTTCTGTGTTGCAGAAAGGAATACTAAATATATTTAAGGAATCAGCATCACAGTTTGAGGTTTTTATCATATTTCCCATTTTCTTTAGTTTTCAAAGTAAATGTCCAACAGCTCCTGGCATATGATTGAAATATAATTTATCAAAATATATTTGACCTCCGATGCCCTAAGTTGTACTAATTTGCATTGCCTTTTTAGAAGAAGGATGGCTGACCGAGAGCCAACGGTTACCTATGACTGGTATTTCCATTAGCATTATCATTTGTGTTGTTGTTGTTACTGATACCATTCTTGTCATTATTATTTTTTTCATTTTCATTTTTGATATCATTACCACAATTGCAATTATTATTATTATTATTATTATTATTATTATTATTATTATTATTATTATTATTATTATTATTATTATTGTTATTTATTATTATTATTATTGTTGCAGTTGTTGTTATTATCATTATTATTACTATTATGATTATTATTATCATTATTATCATCATTACTGTTATTATTAATACTATTAATATTATTGTT
Source organism: Penaeus chinensis (assembly GCF_019202785.1). Classification (NCBI taxonomy): domain Eukaryota; kingdom Metazoa; phylum Arthropoda; class Malacostraca; order Decapoda; family Penaeidae; genus Penaeus; species Penaeus chinensis. The sequence continues at coordinate 18,351,986 of NC_061840.1, forward strand.
GTTATTATTATTATTATTATTGTTGTTATTATTGTTATTATCATTATTATTATTATTATCATTATTACTATTTTCATTAATCTTATTATTATCATCATAATTATTATTATTACTGCTACCACTACTATTACTACTACTACTATTATTGTTATTTTTATAAACATTATTATCATTATCAGTATTATCATTGTTATTATTATTATCATAATTTTTACTGTTACTATCATTATTATTATTAATATCATTATCGTTGTTATTAATATTATCATCATTATTATCATATTCTCCCCATTGTTAATATTATTATTATTATTATTATCATTATTATCATTATCATTATTATTATTACTATTATTATTATTATCATTATTATTATTATCATTATTATCTTTATTATTACTATTATTATTATTATTATTATTATTATTATTATTATTATTATTATAATCATTACTGTTATCATTATTATATATTTTTTTTGTAGTAGTGGTCATAGTCCTTTTTTGTATTATTAACATTACTATCATTAATATCATAATCAATATCATTACCAATATTGCCATTGTAATTATCATCATCCTTATCATTATTATTATCATTGTTATCATCATTATTGGTCTTATTATTATTATTATCATTATCATAATCATAACTGTTATTATTATCATCACCGTTGCTATTAGTATACTAATTATTAATGCTATTGTCACTATTTTATTTTTGTTAATATTATTATTATCACTAAAATTGTCATTATCACTGTTCTCGTTTATTTGCTATTATCATTAATATTATTGTTATTGTTATTGTTTATTATTATTATTGTTGTTATTATTATCATTATTTTTTATTATCATTATTATTATTATTTTCATTATTATTATTATCATTATTTTTTTATTATTATTATTATTATTATTATTATTATTATCATCTATATGATTATTACAATTATTACTATTATTATTACTATTATCATTATTATTATGTTTATTATCATTCTTCATGTTATTATCATTATTATCATGACTTATATCATTATTATCATTATCATTAATATCATCACCATCACTATTATTTTCTTCATCATCATCACCACTACCATTATCACTATAGCTCTTATAACTAAACATATAACAGAGTTCCTTCAGTTACCAGCAGAACAGCGATGTACAGGCAAAACTCCATTATCGGGATAGTGAACGGGAAAAAAACACACAACCTCTAGTGTACGAGAATATTGACAACACGGAGCAGACCCTGTGGGATTATATATATGTAGGGTCGCATGGAAACAAAGTACGTACGTATGTGTGTGTGTGTGTCCCCTCCATGTGCAGAGACACACACGTACACGGATTAAGGCATATTGTGTTGTGTACGTGTGTGTGTGTGTGTATGTGTGTATTTTACTAGGTCTTTTATACATCAGCTGGGTTTTCTCACGCCATGTCTTCAGTAGATGACTACATATTGTTGTTTTTCCAATGAATTTGTACCAGACTTATCGTTGCCGTTGACTTGTTAATGCTATTATTGTTATTATTATTATTATTGTTGTTGTCATTAGTGTGCCTAGTTAT
>NC_061840.1:18366852-18376852 GCF_019202785.1 Penaeus chinensis
GGGAAAATGTTTTTTTTTTTTTTTTTTTTTTAATTCCAATGAAATCGATATTGTTATTATTGTTATTGATGTTATAATTATTATTTTGTTATTTAAGTCTTGGTGATATTTAAGGCAATGAAATAATTCAAAAGACCCTTTCCAAAAGTCGAGGAAAAGGGTAAACAGGTGAGATAGAAAGGACTAATAACTGATTCCTTAGCGACTAAGCACTTATAGAGTCATTTATGAGTAAAACAATAAATAAACTTGTATAACAGTGGCTATGGCATCTATTCTTGCCATCGTGCAGATTGGCTTAATTATGATAATAACAGTATTAATAATAACGATGATGATGATAAATATAACAGCAACAACAAAAGCAGCACCAATAATAATAATAATAATAATACTTCTACTACTACTACTAATGATAATAATAATAATTAAGGATAATAATAAAAGAAATATTAGTAATGATGATGATAATGATAATACCAATTATAATAATAATAATGATATCAATAAAATAATAATGATAATAATATTGATAATAATAACCATTATAATGGTAATAATAAAGATAATAATAAAATAATAATAATAATAATAATAATAATAATAATAATAATAATAATAATAATAATAATAACAATAATGATAATAATAATAATAATGATAATGATAATCATAATAATGGTAATATTAATAATGATAATAATATCAATAAAAGTGATAATAATAATAGAAATAATAATAATGATAATAATAATAATGATAATGATAATGATAATGATAATAATAACAATAATAACAATATTAATAAAAAAATTATAAACAAATAATAATGACAGTGATAATGATAATAATAAAGATAATGATAGTAATGGTAATAATGATAGTAATAATAATGATAATAATAATGAAGATGATGATAATGATAACTATCCCTTTCTTTCTTATAATTTTCTTTCTTCTTTTCTTCTCTCTCTCGCTCTCTCTCTCTTCCTCTTTCATTTTCCTCCTTCCCTTCTCCCCCCTCCTTCCCCTTTTCCCCTCCTTCTTCCCTTCCCTTCCTTCACTATCTTTCCCTCCATCACTCTTCCTCCTTCTCGTTCGCTTAACCTTAATCTTTCTCTTTCCTCCCCCTCCTTCTATCATCATTATAATGACAGGGTGGGAGGGGGGGGGGGGGGCTATCCCAATGTGCTGTCACCAAACGTAATCCATAGCAGGGAGTATATCGCACTAGTTCGTCCCCAGCGTAATGATGTGTGGTGAATTCGTGTTCCTCTCGGATTGTACTGCTGGTTTGGTTCTTGAGAGTTAAGGATGTCGCAGGGTCATTGTTTATTAATATAGCTAGAGTACAGAGAACAGGCAAGGCAGAGGCGCGCGGGGAGGAACGGCGGGCGAGCGGTGTGTCGACTGCCCAGAAATTTATCTGAACAAGCTTCGTTTTGAAACATTTCATAATGGAAAACATGAAAGAATTTGAATGGATACAAATTCCGATACATATGGTCACATGTTATGTTGTTTACAAGACTAAAAAGCTTCGTGATAAGGAGACAGAAATGCTAAGTATTTATAAAACATAAAGACGTTTGGATATCGATAATAATAGCAGAAACATACTTACTGCTTCGGAATAAGCATTTTCTAACGACCAGTTTGAGTATAAACAAGCCATAATTGTACGCAAAAAACATCAGAATAACAGCAAGGGAACTGTTTGCGACCAATAAGGGTTGAATTAGCGTGTTCTAGGGTCACCTTCATTGTCACGGCTGTAGACCTGTTGGAGTCGGCGGAGGACAGTGGAGTTACTGCAAGATCAGAAACACGTGGATTTTCTTCTATGCGAGGAGAGAGAAACCAAGAGAACAGGTCACTATAATCATTCCCTCCTTCCCTCCTTCTCCTCTTTCCTTCTCCTTCCCCTTTCCTTTCCCTTATTCCCTCCTACTCCCTCTCTCCAATCCATTATTCCCTCTCTCCCTCCTTCTCCTCCTTCTCCCCCTCTTCCTTCCTTTCTCCTTTACCTTCTCCTTTTCACTCATTCTCCTCCATCTCCCCCTTTTTCCTTCCACTCCCCAAACCATTATTCCCCCTTTCCCTCCACCTCCTCCATCTCCGCCTACTCCTCCTTCTCCTCCTTCTCTTCCCCTTGCCGTCCTTCTCACACTCTCCCTCAGCAAATACAGCCCCGCCTGCGTCAGCACATAATAACACGCGTCGACAAAGCCAGGGCGGTGTGGACGAGTCGCGACACCGAACACAAAGCCGAAGTTCAGTCACCGATAGAGACGGAGCGAAACGGACAAGTTCCCCCCCTTTCTCTTAAGGATTATTTGGTGTGTGTATATATGTGTATATACACAGTGCAGGTGTGTGTTTGTATGTACACGAACGCGCGCGCACACACACACACACACATATATATATATATTTATATATATACACACACACACACAAAACACACACACACACACACACACACACACACACACACATACACACACACACACACACACACACACACACACACACACACACACACACACACACACACACACACACACACACACACGCACACACACACAAACAGATGCATACAAACACACACACAAAAAAACACACCAACACACACAACAATACACACACACACACACACAAAACACAAAATAACACAAACACACAAACACACATAACATATATAATAATATATAATATATAATTATATTATACACACCCCTCATACACACACACACACTCACACACACACACAAAAACACACACACATATATAATATATAATATATAATATATAATATAATAATATTGTGTGTGTGGTACACACACTCATACACATACACACACACACACACACACACACACAACACATATATATATATATATAATTTTATGTATATATATATGTAATATATATACATATACCTATACATGTATATATTTCACGTTTATTTTTTTGGGATGCTTTTATTTTTTTTTATCACCATTACTGTTAAATACATGTTATTCAATAATCATTTCAAAATTTTTTTAATATTTTTAAATTTCCCAGACATTTCATGAATATTATTCCCGTTAATTAGATAAATTTTTACTTAGACTTTTATCTGGACAGTTTTAAATAAATTCCTTTTTTATCAATACTGTTAAAACGGTATTAGGAGGTTTTTCAATTCATTGAAAAAAACAATTTTCCCTTACCCGTTTTACTTAACTTTTGGTATGATTATTACACCGTGAAATAGTAATATCACAGGACTCCCATTTTCATTAATTCTTGAATTGTTTTTTCAGTTTTTTTAAGATCCCCCTATGATTCCTTTAAAAAACATTATTACAGTCATCTCTTTCCCAATACGAAATTTTATTTTTAATACTGTTTTCATTCTTGTTAGAAAATTTTTTTTTAATAACCTTTGTTAAATTTTTTTTTTTCTTTAAAATTTTTTTTAAATTTTTAAATAAATCAAGTTAAAATTTTTTCTTTTATCTATTTTTCTATAAATTTATAAACTTTAAAGTTATTAAATACCTTTTTAACTTAAATTTTTGGGGTAATTTCATTTTCGATTTATTATCGAAATTTAGAAAGATTTTATTGGGTAAATGATCATTATTGTTAAATAATTTATTAGAATTTTGTTTGTGAATATAATTTAAATTTGTTTTAAATTTTCCATAAACAAATTTTATCACATGTACTAAAAAAATTTTCCCTAAAACAGAATCACAAATATCAATTTGAATTACAAGTAGTATTAAAGTACAATCAGTTGTTCGAATAGTTCACAACATGTTAAAATAAATGCTCTTAAAGAAAGTCATCTCTTATTTTCACACAGCCTTTGGAGACAGAAAAACCGTGAACAGCTGACAAACCCCTTTTCATTTAAAGAAACTTCAACGGGGATATGTACCCGTTTTTAAAAAGAAAAAAAAAAATATGGATTATTCCCCCCTTTTTCTTTCATTCCTCCTTTTCTCCTCTTTCCTTTCCCTTTCTTTTTGTCAGTCCTTTTTCCTCTCCCCTTCACTCCCTTTTTTTCCTTTTTCCTGTCTCCCTTTTACTTTCCCCCTCCTTTCCCTCCCCCTTTCTTTCCCTCCTTTCCCCTCCTCCTTTCCTTTCTCCTTTTTTCCCCTCCTTCCCTTCTTTTATACTCCCCCCCCCTTCCTCTTTCCCTCTTTCCCCCATTTTCCTTCTTCCTTCCCCCTTTTCCCCTTTTCCCCTCTTCCCATCTTCTTCCCCTTCCCTCCTTTCCCATCTTTCCCCCTTTTTCCCCCCCATCCTTTCCCTTACTTTCCCTACATCTTCCTCCCTCCTTCCCCCTTCCCCTTTCCCTTCTTCCTCCTTTCTTCCTCACCCCCTTCCCCTTTTTCCCCTTTTTCCCCCTTTCCCTTTTTTCACTCCTTCCCTCCCCCCCCTTTTCCCCTCCTTCCCCCCTCCCCTTTCCCTTTTTCCCCTCCCCCTCTTTCCTTTTTCCTCCCTCCCCCATCCTCTTTCCCTTCTTCCTCACTCCCCCCCGCCCTTCCCTCCTTTTCCCTTCCCTCTATTCCTTTTTCCTCTTCCTCCTTCCCTCCTTCCCCCTTTTCCCTTTCCCTCTATTCCTTTTTCCTCTTCCCCCTCCCTCATCCCCCCCCCCCTCCCCGTCCACGCGCCGCCTTGTGTCCCCTTCTCTCTTCCCCCCCTTTCCCTTTCCTTCCTTCCCCCTTTTTCCCCCCCTCTTTCCCCTTTCCTCCTTCCCTCTATCCCTTTCCCTCTTTCCCTCCTTCCCTCCCCCCTCACCCTTTTCCCTTTTTCCCCCCTTTCCCTATCCTCTTTCCCTCCTCCCTCCCCTCTTTTTTTTCCCCCTTCCCCCTCCGCCTTTCCCTCCCTCCTTCCCCCCTCCCCTATCCTTTTTCCCCCCTTTTTTTCCCCCCTCTATTCCCTTTTTCCTCTTCCCCCTTCCCTCCCCCCCCCCCCCCCCACTCCCCGCCACGCGCCGCTTGTGTCTTGGGGATTATGACGAATATCTAATTCCAAGGATTCACCGCCGAATCTTCCCCCCCTTTTTTTCCCTCTTCCCCTCCCCCCCCCTCGCCCTCCCCCCCCCTCCCCCATCCACCTCTATACCCTCATTTTCTTCCCCTTGCTTTCCCCCCTCCCTCCTCCCCCTCTTTCCCCCTCTCTCCCCCATCCCCGCTGACCTTCTTTTTCTCTCTCTTTTCCTCCGTTCTCTCTCCTCTGCCTATCTCTTTTTCTCTTTTTTCTCTCTCCCTCTCTCCCTTTCCCCTCTCTCTCTCTTCTCTTCTCCTCTTCTCCTTCTCTCTCTCTTCTCTCCCTCTCCCCCCTTTTTCTCTCCTCTTCTCTCCTTCTCCCCGCCCCCCCTCTTCCTTCGCCTCCCCATTTTTTTCCTCTTTCTCCCCTCTACCCTTTAAAACCCCTCCTCCTCCCCTTTCCTCCTCCCCTCTTTTCTCCCCATCCCCTCCCCCCCTCCTCCTCTTTCCTCTTCCTATCCCCTCCTACTTCCCCCACTTCCTCCCTTTCCCCTTCTCCTCCCCTAAAAACCTCCTCCTCCCCATCCTCTACCCCCCTCTCCAACTTTTTTATCCTCCCTTCCTCCCCCTTCCCCCCTCTCCTCCCCCACTTCCCCCCCTTCCCCCCCCTCCCCTCCCCTCCCCCCCATCCTTTTTCCCTTCCCCCCTCTCCTCCCCTTCCCCATTTTCCCTCCTTTTTCTCTCCTTCCCTCCCCCCCCCCTTTCCCATTTCCCCCCCTTCCCCCCCTCCTCCCCCTCCCCTTTCCCTTCCCCCCTTATGCCTCTCCTCTTCTCCCCCCTTCACTGACAATACATCGCCCTTTCCCTGATGATCTCTCCCCTTTTCCCCCTTCCTCTCTCCCCCTTTTTTGGGGTCTGTCCTCTTTTTGTTACTTTGTCTGTGGGGAAGGGGTTTCCTCTTTTCCCCCCTTTTTCTTCTTCTTTCTCTTTCTCTTTCTCTTCTTCTCCTCTTTCTCTTTTCTCTCTCTTTCTTTTTTCCCTCTCTTTTTCCCTCCCCTTCTCTCCTTTCTTTTCCTCGGGCCTCTATCTCTTCTTCTCTCTCTTTCTTTTCTCCCCCTTCTCTTTTTTCCGTTTCTTCTCCTCTTCTCTTTCCCCTGTCCTTTCCCTTCTTCTCTCTCTTTCCCCTTTTCTCTTTTTTGCCCTTTCCTTCTCTGTCTTTCTCTTCTTCCTCTCTTTTCTTTTTCCCCTCTCTGTTTTTCTCTTCTCTGTCTTTCCCTCTTCTTCTCTCTCTTTCTCTTCCTCTCTCTCACCCCTTTTTCCCTCCCCTTTCTCTTTCCTCTCTCTCTTTTCGTTTCCCTTCTCTCTCTTTCTCTTCTTCTTTTCTTTCCCTCTCTCTGTCTCCTCACCCATCTTTCTTTTTCCTCCTTTAGTTTTCCCCCTTTTTCCTACTCTCTCCCCTTTTCCCTTTCCCCTTTTTCCTATTTTATTTTTTCCTCTTTCTTTTCGCACTATCCACCATTTTCCGGTCCTCGCCCTTTCCCCCCTTCCCCCCTTCCCCCCCCTTTTCCCCACCTCCCTGTCTCCCTGCCCATCACTCCTTTCCCCCTTTTCCCCTTTTTACCCCCTTCCCTTTTCCCCCATCCCCTCCCTTCCCCCTTTCTCCTCCCCCCCTCCCTCCCCCGCAACCCAAGGGGAAAACTTTAAAACCCCCTTTTGAATCCGTCTTCCCTCTCATCTCCTCCGTTTTTTCCCCCGCGACAGGAAAAACCCTTTGTTCTGTACTCGGCGACGCGAGATTGGGATTGGGGTTTTAAAATAACTACTGTGGGGTCTTTTTTTTGGGTGGTTGTATGATGTATTTATGTAAAGTATGTATGTATGTTTTGGGATGTAAAAATATATAAATATCATATACAAAAAAAGTATATATAATAAAATATATATAATTTATATTATATAAAACATACACAAACACAAACACGTAAAAGTTTACACAAAGAAGAAAGGAAAAACTGCCACAGTTAAAAAATTTAATATGAAAACGTAACGTTTTTGAGTTCATCTTCAGACGAACATAAACCCTTTTTTTATTTTAAATAAAATATATTTTAAATATTTGTTGGTTTAGAAAAGTGTGGGTGTGTGTGTGGTTTTGTGTGGGGTTTTTGTGTGTGGGGTGGGACCCCACACACAACCCCCACCACACACACACAATATAATAAATATATATATATATATAATAATAAAATATATATATACACAACACAAATACACACACTTTTGTTTTGTATTATGTATTTGTGGGTATTTTTACAAACCCCCAAAAAAAAATTAATTTAATTAAAAACAAATTTAAAAATAAAAAACAAAAAAATAAAAATAAGAAAAAATTTATATAATCCATATTTCCCCTTTATCACCACGGAAACCCCCCGAAAAATACGCGGAACTAAAGCCAAAAGCGATGCAAAAGGGCCCAAAGGGGGGCGCGAGCGGAAAAAAGGGGGGATCAGCAAAAACAAAAATGACAAAGAACAAAAGATAAGTCGGTTTTTTTTTCTTTTTATCTTTTCCCCCCTTCCTTTTTCCCCCCTCCCTCTCTTGGGTATCTATCTTTTTGTCTGTCTACATACAACACATACACACATCACGCACACACCCAAAAACACACACACACACATACACACCACACATACAAACGCACACATACACACAAAAAAAACGCACACCCCAAAACACATATATAATTATAATAAATTTTATATATGTGCCCTGTGGTGTTTGTGTGGTTTTCCCAAGTAAAAGGGATATATTTATATATTTAAAAAACACCACACACACAGATATATAATATATATATATATAATAAAAAAATTTTAGATATAATTACTTAGACGTTTTATCTGGACAGTTCTTTAAAGTAAATTCCTTTTTTATCATTACTGTTAAAATCGTGGTATTAGGAGGTTATTTGCATATATCATATGAATTAAGCAATTTCTTACCCTGTTTTACTTAACTTTTGGTATGATTATTATCACCGTGAAATAGTTATTATCAGCAGGACATGCTATTTTCATTAATGTTCTTGAATTGTCTTTCAGTTATTTTAAGTATCACTATGATTACCTTTAAATAATCATTATTAGCAGGTCATGCTCTTCCTCAAATACTGAAATTATTATTAACTACTGTTTCATTCTTGTTAGTATTTTTTTTTTAAGTAACCTTTGTTAAGTCTTTTTTTTTTCGTTAATATGTTGTTTCTAAATTTCTGTAAATAAATCAAGTTACAATTTTCTATTTATCTATTTTTGCTATGGATATTATCAACGTTAAAGTTAGTTGATAATATCACTTTTAACATTAATAGTTGGGGTAATTATCAGTTGTTCGAGTTATTATCGGTAATTAGAAAGATTATTAGTTGGTAGAATGATCATTAGTTGTTAGAATAATTATTAGAAGTTAGATTTGTGAATATAATTATAATTCATGGTTATAATTATTACCAGTAAACAGAATTATCACATAGTACTAAAAATAATTTCTAAAATCTAGAATCACAAATATCAAGTTTGAATTACAAGTAGTAGTTAAAGTATCAATCAGTTGTTCGAATGAGTCTCACAAGGCATGTTACATATAAATGCTCTTTAAAGAAAGTCATGCTCTATACTTCACACAGCCCTTTGGAGACAGAACACTCGTGAACAGCTGACGAGACTCTTCAGTTAAAGAGAACTTCAACTAGGGATATGTAGCTCTGTTTTTTAAGAAAGAAAAAAAAAGAATATGGATGTATGTCTCCCTCTTTCGTTCATTCCTCCCTTCTTCCTCCTTTCCTTCCTTCTCTTTGTCAGTCTCTTCTTCCTTCTCTCCTTCACTCCCTTCTTTCCTTTCCTGTCTCCCTCTTTACTTTCTCCCTCCTTTTCCTCTCTCCTTCTTTCCCTCCTTTCCTCTCTCTCTCCTTTCCTTTCTCCTTCTTTCCCTCCTTCCCTTCTTTTATACTTCCCCCCCTTCCTCTTTCCCTCTTTCCCTCCATCTTCCTTCTCTCCTTCCCTCCTTCCCCTTTCCCTCTCTTCCTCCATCTTCCTTCTCTCCTTCCCTCCTTCCTCTTTCCCTCCTTCTTTCCCCCCATCCTTTCTCCTTACTTTCCCTACATCATTCCCTCCCTCCTTCCCTCCCTTCCTCTTTCCCTTCTTCCCTCCTTTCTTCCTCACCTCCCTTCCTCTTTCCCCTCTTTCCCTCCTTTCCTTTTTCACTCCTTCCCTCCCTCCCCCTTTCCCTCCTTCCCCCCTCCCTCCTTCCCTTTTTCCCTCCTTCCCTCATTCCTCTTTCCCTCCCTCCCTCACTCCTCTTTCCCTTCTTCCCTCACTCCCTCCTTCCGTCCTTCCCTCCTTTTCTCCTTCCCTCTATTCCTCTTTCCTCTCATCCTCCTTCCCTCCTTCCCTCCTTTTCTCCTTCCCTCTATTCCTCTTTCCTCTTTCCCTCCTTCCCTCATCCCCCCCCCCCTCTCCCCGTCCACGCGCCGCCTTGTGTCTCCTTCTCTCTTTCCCTCCCTTCCTCTTTCCTTCCTTCCCTCCTTTCTTCCTCCCCTCTTTCCCTCCTTTCCTCCTTCCCTCTATTCCTCTATTCCTCTTTCCCTCCTTCCCTCCTTCCCTCATTCCTCCTTCCCTTCTTCCCACCTTCCCTCATTCCTCTTTCCCTCCCTCCCTCACTCCTCTTTCCCTTCTTCCCTCACTCCCTCCTTCCGTCCTTCCCTCCTTTTCTCCTTCCCTCTATTCCTCTTTCCTCTCATCCTCCTTCCCTCCTTCCCTCCTTTTCTCCTTCCCTCTATTCCTCTTTCCTCTTTCCCTCCTTCCCTCACCCCCCCCCCCCCCACTCCCCGTCCACGCGCCGCCTTGTGTCTTGGGAGATTAGTGACGAATATCTAATTCTCAGGAGGATTCACCAGCCGTAATCTTCCCTCGCGCTTTTGTCTCCTCTCCCCTCCCTCTCCCCTCGCC
>NC_061840.1:18390425-18397925 GCF_019202785.1 Penaeus chinensis
TTTATCATTCAGCTTTTTTTCGAGTGAGAAGGATTAAGAATTTTAAAAGGTTGTGGTTATTTGCAATTATATTTGTATTTTTTGTTGTAATTAGGTATTTGCGATTCTGTCTTCTTTTTTGCATTTCTGTTGTACTTAGATATTTACAATTATATATTTTTTTTTATATATTATATGTTTTTCTATTAGCATTACCATTACGTTTGATGTTTTTAAACATAACTATTACACGCAATCCCTATTTTGCTCATGTTGATAGTACATAGTAAAAGAAGGAGAGTGAAGAGGCTTGAGGAAGTCTAAAAAACAATGCCCTTGATTGATATATTAGCTACGATAATTTTACGAGAAATGGACAACCTATTTCAAAAATTGCTGATATTGCTGTTGATTTATTTTGCTGTTTAAGTTTTCCAGGTTTATGACTGATATGCTGTGTATTTCGTCTTGAAACAACACAGCTTTCGTTGTCTGTTTCTCAATTGGTAGTTTGTTCTTCATTTTCTTTACTTTCTTTCTTTCCGTCTGTCTGTCTTCCCGTCTGTCTGTATCTTATTTTACTCTCTCTTTCTCTCTCTCTCTCTCTCTCTCTCTCTCTCTCTCTCTCTCTTTCCTATAATAAAGCTCGATATTGCATTAACAACAGCGAAGGTTCTGTTTCTGTTTTACGTTTCTTTTTAGCAACGGAGACTTTTACAACCATGATAAGCACTGGTAATTGTGGAAACGCTGTGTTGTCTTTTAGTAGTGTTGAAAAGTTGCAGGGTTCGTGAGAGTAAACCCCCCGAGGCAACAATATAAACGTGAGACGCAATATTGATAAAAGTGTGGCATGTGCGAAACAGTGAGGAAATAACACAAGATGCTACTTTTGGGTAAACAATATAATGAAATATTACCACAAAAACGAATTTCCATGTGTTACAACAATATGATAATCATTGTTCTACGCAAACCTTGAAAAAAATAACGCTAATTACAAGCAAAAATGATTTTCTGACTATTGCATAACACCTCGTAACACTAGTAGCGACAGTGACGTAATAACACCCATCTATAGTGCTTAAAAACAAGGAATCTGGTCAAGTAGCGTTCACCCGCGGAGATTGGCGCTGACCCCGGCTGACCTAGGCGCCGGTGGTGACCCGAGCGAATAAAAACAAAATATTATAATAAACATACATAAAAAGGTTTTACCTGTGTGTTTTAGTGGCCTTGTCATTACGTCATACAAGTGATACTGACTGGTCTTCCCTGTCGTGTTACTGACGCGTTACTGCTATGTTACTTTAAGATATTCCTTCACAAAGCGGAATTAGGATCCCACTCTGCTTTGCCTTCTGACCTTTGACCTTTTAAGAGTCCTAACTCAGAGTCGCTGTCTTTGGAGTCCGTGATATAACGCTGGGACCCAATTTACAGTGTTATTTTACATATTTTTGTGTTGTCCTCTTTGAGTCTGTTTATTTCTTCATGTAAAGGTGATGTAATTTCCTCATTCACACGAAAATCTTAAGGTTTATCATCAAGGTGCTGTTTTTGTCAGTATATTACCGTTACAAAAAATATTTCGCTTGTTTGATATGATATGCTACCTGCTTGAAGGTAATAGTGATATAATTACGATGATAATAACAAGGGAAATTATGATTATAAGAAAATTAAATTGATGATGAAGATAATAATAATAACAATAATAATAAGAAGAATGGTAATGATAATAATAATAATAACAATGATAATATTCATAATGATAGTAATAATAGAAATATAAATCATAATGAAATAAAAATAATAATAATTATTATTATTATAATTATTATCATAAATGTATTAACAACAACAACAACAACCACAATAATAGTAATAATAATAATAACAATAATAATGATGATAATAATAGTAATAATAATAGTAAAAGTAATAATGATAATAATAATATTAATAATAATAATAATGAAAATAATAATAATAATAATAATAATAAAAATGATAGAAATAATGATACTGATATTAAAAGTAAAAGTTGCAATGATGATATTGATAATAACAATAATGATACTACTACTAATGATAAAAACAATGATGAAAATAGTAATGATGGTAATTATAATAATAATAATAATAGATATAATAATAATAACAATAACAATATTAATAATAATAATGATAATAATAATAATAATAATAATAATAATAATAATAACAATAATAATAACTATAACAAAAATTGATTTAATAATGATAATGATAAAGATAATGAAAATGATGATGATAAGGATAATAATAATGAAAAAAATGATAATGATTATAAGAGCAATAATAATGATGCCAATAATGACAATAATAGTAATAATAATAATAATAATGAAAATAATAATAATGATAATATCAATAATGATTATAATACTAATAATAATAATAATAATAATAATAATAATAGTAATAATAATAATAATGATAATGATAATAATGATAATAGTAATAATAATGATAATGATATTGATAATGATAATGGTAATGATAATGATAATGATAATGATAATGATAATAATAATAATAGTAATAATAATAATAATTATAATAACACTAATAATGATAATGACAATAACAATAATAATAATAATAATAATAGTTATAATAAAAAAATAATAATAATAATAGCAATGGTAATAGTGATAGTAGTAATAACAATGATTAAAATAGTAATGATGATGATATTAATGATGAAAAGATAATGCTGCTGCTGATGATAACAATGAGATTTTCATTTGAAAGGGAGCGTGAGCCAGAGAGAAGAGGAGAGTCAGTCGAAAGAGAAACATAAAGATGAAGAGAAAGAGAAAGAGGGGCATACAAGGAGGAGAAAGTAAATAAATGCTGAAAGAAAAAGGCAAGGAGAGGTATAGAGATAGATAAGGAAATAGACAAATAACGAAATAGTAACAACATATGGATGAATGTATTCACAGGGGAGAGGGAAAGAGAGAGAGAGAGAGAGAGAGAGAGAGAGAGAGAGAGAGAGAGAGAGAGAGAGAGATAAAGATATCTCCTACTCACTCACCCCTCCCCCCCCCCAAAAAAAAAGGCAAGAGAACGCACAAACAAACACACAAACACACACACACGTTCCAAGCTTATTCCCGAAGTTCTCCTGAAATCTCATAACATCAGTTTCCATCAACTTCCGGTTTATTCGAGGAAATGAAGCTTATTCCAAACTGGTAAGACCTTTTGAGAGGCCTGGGGGGTGGGGGGGTGGGGGTGAAGAAGGCATTTTGAGTCACCTTTTCAACAAAGCGAAAAAAATATATTAGGTTTGAAAAGTGCTTTGACTGTTGTTAATATTGTTTATTTTTTTCTGTTTTGCTCATATAGCAGTTGAGGCTGATAGATATATAGATGGATAGATAGGCAGACAGATAGATAGATAGATAGATAGATAGGAAAGAAAGAGAGGGGGGGGGATTAAGAGAAGGAGGGGGGACAAAGTGGAATTGAGAAAGAGGAAGAATATTGATAGACAGAAATGCTGAGATGAAATGAAAGGAAGGGGGATTAGACAAGCAGATAAACCCATAAACAAAGCAGCACATATATATATATATATATATATATATATATATATATATGTGTGTGTGTGTGTGTGTGTGTGTGTGTGTGTGTGTGTTTGTGTGTGTGTATATATGTATATATATAGTGAGAGGGGGAAAGAAAGAGAGAGAGAGAGAGAGAGAGAGAGAGAGAGAGAGAGAGAGAGAGAGAGAGAGAGAGAGAGAGAGAGAGAGAGAGAGAGAGAGAGAGAGAGAGAGAGAGAGAGAGAGAGAGAGGGGGGGAGAGAAAGAGAGAGAGAGAGAGAGAGAGAGAGAGAGAGAGAGAGAGAGAGAGAGAGAAAGCGAGAAAGAGCGAGAGAGAGAGAAACCACGAAAACAATGTACTACAACCAAAACGAGATAGAAATATCAAAAACCGAATACAAAAACCCCAAACAATCTTCAAAATGCTTTCTCTACAACAGCGCCTTTTTGAAGTATGTATTTTTCGTATGTATATTTTTTGTCGCTCATGGATGTTTCTCTATCGTTTTAATAGCGCAGATTATCCGTATACATTATTTATAAGGATTTGTGTAATATAAGCGGTTATTATTATCATTACCTTTATTATGCGAGGGGGAAAGAGGGAAGAAAGGCAAGAAAGCGGAGATGAGAGAGACAGGAGAATTGTGTTTCTCTGTTTTTATCGCCTTTTTCTGCTTTATTTTCATATATTATTCGGGTGTTCCTACATTCATTTTTTATATTTATTCTTTTTTTTATGTTTAAAGGTTATTGTTTTCTCTGATTTTTAGAATTCTTTTTGTTTTTTCTCTCCTTCTGCTCCTCATCCTCTTTCCTTCTGTATTTATTAATCTACCTTTTTCTTAATCTTCTTCTTTTTCTTATTGTAACCTTCTTCTCCTGCTCTTCCTTGTCGTAAGTTCTGATTATGTCTCTCTTCCTCCTTCTCTTCGTCTGTTCTGCGTTTTTCTTTTCGATTTCTTTTCGTGTTATCATTATTTTCTATTTATTTCAAATACATTTTCTCTAATTAGATATCTATTCATTTTTTCCTGACCTCAAATATGCGCACATTCTCGAGGAAACAGGCGTGTACACACAGGGACGCATACACAAACAATCACACACACACAGACAAAAACAAACACAGAAGGGTGTATGTATACTAACAAACACACATAAAACAGAGGGGCAAACATTCATATAATCAAACACAAACACACAGGAAAAACACAAACCCACGGCTAACATATAAACAGATAAACATAAACACGCATATACATTAGGACACATACGCATAGATAAACAAAGAAACGTCCACATAGGGAAACGTAAGCAAACAAAAACACAAACACGGATACACTGTTACACACAAGCAAACCCACACACACACACACACACACACACACACACACACACACATTTACTCCACGCACGCGCCCACATTCCTCACACACAAGGGGCAGCCCACACAGCCTTCCCGCACATTCCCCCTACACACGACACTTTTTTTTCCAAACCCAAACACCACGCCCTCTTTTCCCATGCCCACAGTTCCGCCTACACCCACGCCCTCTCCCCCCACGCCCACGATCCCGCCCATTCACACGTCCACGCACCTGCTCACACAGACCAACCCACACACCAACGCCTTTTCTCCACGCCCCTCAGCCGCATCCATATCCCCTCCTGCACCGCCCACAAACCACGCCCCCTTTCCCCACGCCCAAGACACCGCCCACACACCACGCCTTCTCTCCCCACGCCCAAGACGCCGCCCACAGCACGCCTTCTCTCCCCACGCCCACAGCCCCGCCCACGCCCGCCCAAGCCCCCGAGTCCCTGCCGTCGCGAACGCCCGTGGCCGTCGGGCGGAGAAATGTCACCTGGGAAGTTTCCTCAAGTAGCAGATGCTAATCTTAATATGGGGCATTGATCTTCTTTCGCCTCTCTCTTCTCCTTCTTCTTCGTCTTATTTTCATTCTGCTTTCGCTTTCATCCTTGCCTTCCTTCCGTTTATTTTGCTATTTGATTACTTATTCTTATCTTTTTCGTTTTTTTTTTTTTTCTCTTTTTCTGTTCTTTATTTCCTGATCTGATTTTTTTAAATATTTCTTAATCTTCGGGATTTTTTTTTATATTCCTTCTTGTTTTTTCATGTCTCTCTCTTTTCTTCATTCTTCTTCCCACTATTATTGTTTTCTTTTGCTTCTCCTTCTTCTTTTTTCTTTCTTCATCATCTCCATTTTCTTCATATTCCTCTCTCTTCATCTTTTTTTCTCCTCTTCCTTTCCATTTCGTATTTCTTTACCCTTTGTCTTATTTTTTCTCTTCATTAGCCCCCACTTCTTTCATATTTTTTTTCTTTCTGTTTTTTTTTTTTTTTTTTTTTTTTTTTTTTTTTTTTTTTTTTTTTTTGCCATTTTCTTCTTTTTCCTTTACCAACTTTAGGAGGAAAAAAAACAAATTGTTACTCTCATTCGAATAGAACAACAATCACTGAGTATTATATATATATATATATATATGTGTGTGTGTGTGTGTGTGTGTGTATGTGTGTGTTTGTGTGTGTGTGTGTGATTACTTTTAATAAGATATAACAATATCAAATGGATACGATATAGCATCAAATCTCACTGTTATTGTTTTTTTTATAAGACCAAAGAAAACAATTAATATACCTCTTGATAGTGTGACATAATGCATCTTGATGTGAATTACAAATAGTATGACTAGCAATAGGAATGTGAATAAAATGCTTCATTAGTTAGACCTGAGAATATGCCTTTATTAGACTGGGCCTATTAAGCTTATTACTGATAGTTTAAATGACTCCTCTGTTCCGGTGATGGTGATAGCTGCTGATACCTTGAATATTTATTTAATTATGTTGATCGCGTCTTTGTTTCTAGTATAAACAACAGAAATAGCATTATCATTTTATCATTACCTTTATTATTATTTTTGTCGGCAATAATTCCTTTTATCATTGTGGATGTTGTCATAACTATTATCATTATCATCATTATCATTATTATTACTAGTAGTACTAGTAGTAGTTGTATGAACATCATCCTTATTACCATTGTTATCATTATCAATATTATCATGATTGTTGTTATTATTATTATCATTATTATTATTGTTATTATTATCATGGTTACTTTTTTTTATTATTACAATTACAATTATCATTATTAGTATTATTGTTTTTATTATTATCAATATTATCATGATGTTATTATTATTATCATTATTATTATTATTGTTTTTATTATTATCAATATTATCATGATGTTATTATTATTATCATTATTATTATTATTATTATTATTATTATTATTATTATTATTACTATTATTATTATTATCATTATTATTATTAATATTATTATTGTTATTATTATCATTATTATTATTATTATTATCTATATGATATTATTACTATTATTATTATTATTATCTTTATGATATTATTACTATTATTATTATTATTATTATTATTATTATTATTATCATGATTATTATCATTATCATTATGACTATTATTAGTAGTAGTAGGTGTAGTATTACTATTATTATCAATGTTATTATTATTATCATTATTATTATTATAATTATTAATATTATTATTATTATGATGGTTATTATTATTATTGACATTGTTATTATTATTACTGACATTGTTATTATTATTGTCATATTTATTATCATTACTATTATTATTATTACAACTATTATCATTAATGTCATTATCATTATTATTACTATTATTATTATTACAATTACTATCATTATTATTATTATTATTATTATTATTATTTATATCATTATTATAATTATTATTTGCACTATTATCATTATTATTATTATTATTATTATCATTATTATTACCATTATCATTATTGTTAATATTATCATTATTATTGTTGTTGTTATCA
>NC_061840.1:18402925-18405425 GCF_019202785.1 Penaeus chinensis
GCGGGAGGCTGCGAGGCCCCGACCCGAACGCAGGGCATTTTTCGGCGCCAACATAAATAGCGGCGGCGGGGGGGTGGGGGTGGGGGGGTAGTAAAGGATTATGTATGCACGTATGCCAGAGTGTGTGTATGTTGGTGTGTGTGTTTATATATATATATATATATATATATATATATATATATATATATATATATGTATATATATGTATATGCATATGTGTATATATATATATATATATATATATATATATATATATGTGTGTGTGTGTGTGTGTGTGTGTGTGTGTGTGTGTGTGTGTTAGTGTATGCTTATATATATATATATATATATATATATATATATATATATATATATATATATATATATATATATATATATATGTATATATATATATATATATATACATATATATGTATGCATGTATGTATATCTGTGTGTGTATGTTTGCACTAAATGTAAAGATGACGAAGATATCATGCAAAATAATCCTTTAATTACTTATAATTTCGACTTCATTATTCCCCAAACTTCTAATTATAGAAAGGGGAAATTATTAATTATGTGGACAAGAAAATTAAAATACGTTTAGTTTTACAAGAGCAATTGTTATGGTACAGAACACAGACAATGCAAAAACCGAGCGTAAGAAAAGCACCACGATTTTTATATTAGAATTAGAATTAAAAGTATCATCATTATCACCATTGCAATCTATACCATTCTTAGCATCAAAAATCATCAATTTTACGATTAGTGGTAGCACCAATGTTATTATCATCATCAAATCCTTATATTAATTATTATCATCTATCATTAATATCACTGATTTTATCACAATCATCTTTACCGCCGTCGGCATTGTTACTACTATTGTTGCAGGCATTGCAAATCTCTGAGGCACCTGCAGTTACTGTTATATCTCTGTGTAGTTCTTTTTCTCCTTATTAGCATTACTAATATCTCCTTAATATCATTACTAATATCGATAACAAAATAAAGTGAATTATAGAGGGTTAGGATTAGTAGCAAATTCAGTATCAATGTTAACGTTATCTTCCGTCCAAAATCGAAAAAAAAGAAAATTTATTAGATGAGAGAGAGGGAAGAAATGATAATGATATTTTATGATAATAATGATAATGATGATTATAGTGATAAAATGATAATGATAATGATAATAATAAAATAATGAGGAAGAGGATTATGAATATGATGATGATGATGATGATGATGATGATGATGATGATGATGATGATGATGATGATGATGATGATGATAAAAAGGATAACGATTATGATAAAGGTGATGATAATAATAATAACATTCATAACAACAGTAATAATGATAATGATAAGAATAGTAATGGTAATAATAATGATGATAAAAATAATAGAATAAATAATAACAAAAATAATAATAACGATCGTGATGATGATAACAATAATTATGATAACAATGATGATAATAATAGTGATGGAAGAAGAAACGGGAAAACGAAAAAAAAAAAAAAAGCACACGAAGAAAACCGACAAGAACAACAACAAGGAAACAAACAATAAAGATAACAGTAATAACGATAACAAGAGGAACAAGAAGAAGAAAAAGAGAGACAGAGACGAAGGAAGAGGAAGACGAAGGCAAAGGAATACACGCTCTGACACTCAGTCCCCGACCTTGCTCTCGCTCGCCTTGGTGCGCGGCCAAGCAGGGCGTGTGCGTGTGTGTGTGTGTGTGTCGAAGGGGGCTTGTGTGTGTATGTGGAAGGGAGGCGTGTGTGTCTGTGTGTGCGTGTGTGTCGAAGGGGGCGTGTGCGTGTATGTGGAAGGGGGGAGGCGTGTACGTGTGTGTGGAGGAGGGGAAGCGTATGTGTGTGTGTTTCTATGTGTGTTTGTGTGTGTAGAGGTGTGTGTGTGTGTGTGTGTGTGTGTGTGTGTGTGTGTGAGTGTGTGTGTGTGTGTGTGTGTGTGTGTGTGTGTGTGGGGGGGGGGGGGGGGGGCGTGTGTTTCTGCGCGTGTATTCGAAAGGGAGCGTATGTGTGTGTTTCTGTGTGTATGTGGCGGGGTGGAGGCGTCTATAAGGGTATATATGCATATAGGGTGAGTATAGTGTAAAGGGAAAGGGATCGGCCACAGAGTTGAATTTGTAAGGAGTACATAGAATGCTGATGATAACGATAATCTTGCTATCAATAACAGGTGTAGCCATCAAGACGTGTCTAGCATCAACCCATTTAAAGCTTCACAGACATATTGATGTCGGGATGTCTGAATGAATATGTAAACTCCCGAGCTCACTCATCTCAGTTTTTGTTTCTGTTTGTTTTTGCTTTGTTTACTTGTTTGTTTTGTTAATGCCTGTGTACCGCGCAGATATTCAAATTTGTTTATTGAGTAGTTTTTGACTTAGTGACAATTTTAGAAAGTATGATGGTTATGATAGTATTGGCAGTGGTAATAACGGCAGTCATAGTAATGTTGATAGTGAAGATAATTGTTATGAT
>NC_061840.1:18425425-18427667 GCF_019202785.1 Penaeus chinensis
TATTTCTTGTTTTGTTTTGTTTATTTATTTTATTTTGTTTTATTTGTTTTGTCTTTTGTTTTGTTTTGTTTTATCTGTTTAGTTTTTTTTATTTTTCTTCTCCTATTTTATTTACTTGTAATTTGTTTTACTTGCTTTGTTTTGTCTCTTCTGATTTTTATTTTTTTATTTTTTTGTGTGGGTAGAGAGGAAAGGAGGGATAAGGGTAAAGATGGAGGAGAATAAGGAGAAGGAGGAGAGGGAGGAATGATTAGAAGAAGAGGAAAGAAAGAATAGCGGAAGGAAGAGATAGGGAGGAAAAGAAGGGGGGGGGGGAGAATGAGAGGGAGAAATGGAGGAAGAAAGAGGGAGGAAGCAGAGAAAGTAGGAAGAATGAATGAATGAAAGAAAGAGGAGAAAGAAGGCATGGAGGAAAACGACTGTAGAAGATAAAGAGGAGAAAGCAGAGACAGAGAGACTGAGAAAGAACAAAAGAAAAAATAGATAAATAAAGACATATATATGTACACACACACACACACACATATACACATGAGTGTGTGTGTGTGTGTGTGTGGTATACATATATATATATATATATATATATATATATATATATATATATATATATATATATATATATATATATATATACACACAATTCACTTTTTTCTTTGTCTGCTTCTCTATCTTCTGCCTCGTCTTTATCTTCCTATTTTTCTTCCCTTCTACTACTTCTTCTCTCTCTTCTTCATATTGTTCCTCTTCTTCTCAATTATTTTCATCTTCATCTTCATCTCCTTCTTCTTCTTCCTCTTCTTCTCTTCTTTCTTTTTCATCTTCATCTCCCTCTTCTTATTCTCCTCCTCTTCCTCCTTCTTAGTCTTCATCTATCTCTTCTTCTTCTTCTTTCCTTCTTCTTCTTCTTCTTATTCTTGTTCCCTCTTAATCTATATCTCCCTCCTCTTCTTCTTCTTCTTCATTTCTTTCTTCTTGTTGTTGTTTTCTTGTTCGTCGTCTCCCTCTTGACCAAGAACTATTACTGAAGGCGAGAGACCCCTTTGCTTGGAATGCCCGGACTTCACCAGAGAGATTAGCTTCATCCAAAAAAAAAAAAAGGAAAATTGCTTTTAGATGTTAGTCCTTTATTTTCGTTCGTGTTATTTCGACACCTTCTGCGTCCAAGAGCCTCCGGGATTCATTCCTATCTCTTATCTCCGAAGCTCTTGTCTTGGCGAGATCGCGTTGAGGCGCTGTGTGATCTTTGGTCTTCGGAGCGAGTTTGCTTTTGGTGTGTCTGCGTGTGTGTGTGTGTGTTTGTTTGTGTGTGCGTGTGTGTGTGTGTCTGAGTGTGTGTGTGTGTGTGTGTGTGTGTGCGCGTGTGTGTATGTGTGTGTTTGTTTGTGTGTGCGCGCGTGTGTGTGTGTGTGTGTGTGTGTTTGTGTGTGTGTGTGTGTGTGTGTGTGTGTGTGTGTGTGTGTGTGTGTAGCTTTCTCTCCTTTTCTCCCTTTTACTCTCTCATCCTGCTCGCTCCCTTTCCTGCCAAAAATGCAGAAAACCAATATCAGAAGATTAATGAAATGCAAAAAAGGAAATTCGAAATGGATTCGGCTATTGACTCTTTGTAATAGAAAAGAGAAAAAATGGTTGTCATGGCAACATCTCCCTGAAGAGGTGACAGAAAATGATTCCCGGACTTTAGCTGATCGGTCTCCTTCTGCTGGCGGCCGAGAGAGAGCAGGTGGAGGGAAAGGAAGAAAGCCGACTGAGGGGGGAGGGGGGAAGGGGGGGCAGAGAAAAAGAGACAGAGCGAGAGAGAAAAAGAAAAAAAAAGAGAGAGAGAGAGTGACAGAGAGAGAGAGACAGACAGACAGACAGACAGAGAGAGAGGAGAGAGAGAGAGAGAGGAGAGAGAGAGAGAGAGAGAGAGAGAGAGAGAGAAGAGAAAAAAAAAGAGAGAGTGAGAAAAAGAGAGTGAGAAAGAGACGAGAATGAGAGAGAGAAAGTGGATACAAAGAGAGAACAAGAGAGGAAGTTATTGAGAAAATTAGAGCAAGAGAGAGACAGAGAGAGAATGAGAGAGCACCGAAGAACAGATTTGATTATTCGCATAATGCAATAACCGTTGGCACAGACTCGGGAGGTGGGGGGGGGCACGGGAGACACGAATTCGCTAGCATGATACGGGATTCTCTCGCGCGCGCCCGCGATCGCTTTCTCCTTTTCTTTCGTTCTCTCTCTCTCTCTCTCTCTCTCTCTCTCT
>NC_061840.1:18427767-18442767 GCF_019202785.1 Penaeus chinensis
ACATGATACCGTATTAAAGAAATGATAGTAATAAAAAATAAGTGATCTACATTTCACTTCATAATTATTTCCAGATTTCGCAATACGACATTGACAGCGACCATGTATATAATGATTCCTTTCCTAATGGAACTCTCGGCTGGGAGCTATTGTTGTCATTTTCAATGTACGAATCGTCAGTAGCGCATCATGTATATTTTCTTTGCTTTTTTATGTCTTTTTTTTTTTTTATTCTCTCTCTCACTCTCTCTATTTCTTATTTTCTTTATTTTTTTTTACTTGCTATCCCTATCATAATGATTTAAACATGTCCGACACGATTCCTTCATTTTGGCGGGAAAAGAAAAGCTTGATAACACGAGCTTGCGAGGATCCTCAGGTTTCATCGAGCATTATCCTTGCCATCCTCATTATTTTTGAGTCTTTTCATTATTGTTTATTAAGGATGTCAGCTGAGGATGTTCATTTTAAGAACGGGTTCTCTTTTTTCCTTTTACTTTCATTCTCTATTTCTTTCTCGTCTGGGCTGGAGACGCGAAGGGAAAGAGATACGACACCATCATCTGTGATGGTGGTGCTCTCTCTCTCTCTCTCTCTCTCTCTCTCTCTCTCTCTCTCTCTCTCTCTCTCTCTCTCACACACGCACACACACACACACACACACACACACACACACATACACACACACACCTACTTATTTTTCTTTTTCTTCGTCTCTTTCTCCTCCTCCTCCTCCTCCTCCTCCTCCTCCACCTCCTCTTCCTTCTCCTCCTCCTTCGTCTTCTCCCTCCTCCTCCTATGCTTCCTCTTTCTTCTGCTCTTCTTCTTCCTTTGTTTTCTGAATGATAATCAACCTGACGCAAAATTTCCTCTCTCCTTTGCAGATGGACAGCAACTGAGAGGCGCAACGAAGAAGTAAATAAGAGGCAAGGATCAACTCTGAGAAAGAGGGAAGAGATAAGGTGAATGATAGTTTAAAAAGTAAGGAAGATAAGGAAGAAGGTAGTGGCGAACGGTAAACAACTCAATAAGGTTAAAACGAAAAGAAATATAGGACAATAAAATACATAAATTCGGAAAAAAGTCATACACGAAATATAACTACAAAGAGAAAAAAGACGGGAAAATATTCACTAACACCTGAATAACAAATAAAAGCATAGATAACGAAATTAAACAAAAAAACATCCTACTAAAAGTAACAGATCTATTGCTAAGAAACACAACAATAAACACGATTAAAAGTAACAAAGAAATAAAGTTAACGGCTTTTGTCAACCTTGTTTGTTTAAAAAAAAAGATACCGGACGGCCTTGCCAAGTAAGGAAAAATAAAAAAGAGAAGTGGACACAAACACAAATGGCGTTTTAGAAGAGGAAGAGAGAATAAGAAGGATAACACGAAAGGAGGAATAAGCGAGGGAATAAATAACTTTCTTGAGTGAACACTGGAAGAAAGAAGAAAATTCAAACCGAGGAGGTGAAAGTATCCTTTATTCAGAAAGTATCACCAAGAAAATATAAAAGTGAAAACAACAACAACAACAAAACAAATAGAGCAGGAAAAGAAGCCAAAAAAGTGAACATCACGTTAAAAATAGGAAATACCTTACCCCTCCCCCTCGTCCCTCCCACCCCCCATCCTTTAAAATGACCTTCGACTCCTTAAACATGACGCCCTTAAAGTTAGCCCTTTAACACCCTCGACCTCACCCTCGAAAGAAAAAGAAAACGGGAAAAAAAACCTCTCACATCCACAAAGAAAACGGAAGAACGAACGCCAAGATGAATCAGACTTCGAAACTCTGCGCCATTTTCTTCATCCTTTTCGGAATAGGTGAGTAGATGATGTTATTCATTTAATCTTTAACCATTTCCTTGTATTGTGTAAATCACGGTTGGTGTGATTTAATCTAAGAAAAAGGCGTATCATCGGCTAGATGGTAAGTAAGTGATAGATATTGATTAGTTTATCGAGATTGTAAAGAGATTTGATTGGCTACATGGACTAAAATGTTGTTCTACTTATTTTGTAAATTCTCCTAAGAACATGTGGTTGGTGAATTGTTAAGTACTATAGTGATTCGTCTTGCTATGTTATTCAAACAGCTGTCGCCATTACTTGATCGTAAATCGCGAAAAATATGCATTATCTTCAGTTCATTTTTTCCAGGGAGTAGAAATGAATGCTATTTTCTGACTGCTTATCGAAAACAGGAACTGGCCTCTCGTCGGCTAAAAGGATGAAATGGGCTGAGCGACTGAATGCTTATACGATATAAAAATCTATATTTAGAGGCAGATTTTTCAAAATCATGAGGTGTTTACCACGTTCTCCTGTTCAAAACATTTTTTTGGAGTTCATATATTGATCAACTTGCTTGCTAGCTTGCGCGCGCGCGAGTGTGTGTGTGTGTGTGTGTGTGTGTGTGTGTGTGTGTGTGTGGGTGTGTGTGTGTGTGTGTGTGTGTGTCTGTGTGTGTGTGCGTGTGTGTGTGTTTGTGTGTGTGATTGCCTGACTGTGCGTGCGTGTGTATGAATCTATGTAATTGGCTTTATGTGCGTATGTGTGCATGAATAATGTTTTCAGCATCGAAGCAGAAGTGACAATGTAGAAAGGAAGGTGGACAACATTAGCAACTGTAGGGAGAAGCAACAGAAGATAGACAGACAAGATAATGACACCTAAAACACGGAAGCAGAAAGAGAGAGAGACCCGAAGGCGAGAGGCAAAGAAACTGAAGCAGAGAAACAGAGAGAGAAAGAGATACCCTTTGCTTCGTCGTCAGAAATCAATCAGTGTCCCTCCCCCCTCCCCCCCCGCTTTGTCCCCCACCCACTCCCCTTACCCCCACTGTATACTGACGAAGCAACGAAACTCAATACCGTCATTCAAAACTGATTTAGATCATAAACTTTGACGGAACAGCTTAATGAACACCCAATACTTTATCTCACTGATGTTGAAACATGTTGATTAAGCCTTTATTACTAATGTGAAACATCTCGCAACATGACAGAATGTGATTGCTGACATGTTATTACCACGTGACAGAGGCATTACGTGTGTGTATGATATGACAAGAACGTGACAGAGGCCTTACGTGTGTGTAAGACAAGACAGGAGCGTGGCAGAGGAGGCGTGACAGGGAAATATGACAGGCTACGTTAAGTACCTTTTTGCTATGTTTTCTCCTCGGTTTTAAAAGGCTATTGACAGGATGGCTGGGGGCAGCAGAGAGGGGGGGGGGGGTGGAGGGTCTATTCAAACATGAAGAAAAAATATTGTCATTTTTATTTTTTTTCAACTTTTTTCGTCTTCCTGTGGTGATGAAGATGAAGATGAAGATTCTAATATTAGTAATGATAACAATGATAATTATAATAACAATGATAATGAGGATAATGATAATAATAATAATAATGTTAGTTTTGATAAAAATAATGCCAAGAATAATGATAATAGTCATGATAATAATAATGGTGATAGTGAGAATAAATATAATATAAATGACAATAATGATGATAATTGGGAGGATAAGAATAACACCAGTTCTGATAATAACAATAACAATAGTGAGGATAATAATCATAAAGATACTAGTAATAATAACTCATAATAATGATAATAATAATAATAATGATAATAATAATAATAACAAAAAATTATACACATAAAGAAAAGCAATAACATCAACAGCAACGTATACACACAAGCAAAAAAAAAAACTGTAGAAGAATCGTGTACATAAATAGAAAGAAATTCCGAGCCAAAATACAGAGTACACCAAGCTTTGTGAATACTTATAAGACGCTCGCTCAATCAGCATCACATCAGGGAACGGGTTTCAGCGGAACAGGTCCTGCGCCCGACTCTGAGGGAGAGAAAGAGAGGGAGGGAGGGAGGGAGGGAGGGAGAGAAAGAGAGGGAGGGAGGGAGGGAGAGAAAGAGGGAGAGAGAGATGGGGGAAGAGGGAGGGAGAAAGAGAGAGAGACAGGGGAGGGAGGGACGGAGAGAGAGGGAGAGAAAGAGAGGGCAGGAGGGAGAGAGAGAAAGAGAGGGAGGGAGAGAGGGAGAGAAAGCGAGGGTAGGAGGGAGAGAGAGAAAGAGAGGGAGGGAGAGAAAGAGAGGGAGGAAGAAAGAGGGAGAGAGAGATGGGGGAAGAGGGGGGGAGAAACAGAGAGAGACAGGGGAGGGAGGGACGGAGAGAGAGGGAGAGAAAGAGAGGGCAGGAGGGAGAGAGAGAAAGAGAGGGAGGGAGAGAAAGAGAGGGAGGGAGGGAGGGAGAGAAAGAGAGGGAGGAAGGGAGGGAGAGAAAGAGAGGGAGGGAGGAAGGGATATAAAGAGGGAGAGACAGATGGGGAGGGAGGGAGGGAGAGAAAGAGAGGGAGGGAGGGAGGGAGAGAAAGAGAGGGAAGGAGGGAGAGAGAGAAAGAGAGGAAGGGAGGGAGGGAGAGAAAGAGAGGGAGGGAGGGAGGGAGAGAAAGAGAGGGAGGAAGAAAGAGGGAGAGAGAGATGGGGGGAGAGGGAGGGAGAAAGAGAGAGAGACAGGGGGGGGGGGGCGGAGAGAAAGGGAGAGAAAGAGAGGGAAGAAGGGAGAGAGAGAAAGAGAGGGAGGGAGGGAGGGAGGGAGACAAAAAGAGGGAAGGAGCAAGAGAGAGAAAGAGAGGGAGGGAGGGAGAAAGAGAAAGAGAGGGAGGAAAAAAGAGAGAGAGAGAGATGGGGGAAGAGGGAGGGAGAAAGAGAGAGAGACAGGGGAGGGAGGGACGGAGAGAGAGGGACGGAGAGAGAGGGAGAGAAAGAGAGGGATGGAGGGAGAGAGAGAAAGAGAGGGAGGGAGGGAGGGAGAGAAAGACAGGGAGGGAGGGAGGGAGAGAAAGAGAGGGAGGGAGAGAGGGAGAGAAAGAGGGAGAGACAGATGGGGAAGGACGGAGGGAGAGAAAGAGAGGGAGGAAGAAAGAAGGAGAGAGAGATGGGGGAAGAGGGAGGGAGAGAAAGAGAGGGAGGGAGAAAGAGAGACAGGGGAAGGAGGGACGGACAGTGAGGGAGAGAAAGAGAGGGAGGGAGGGAGGGAGAAAAAGAGAGGGAGGAAGAAAGAGGGAGAGAAAGAGAGGAAGGAAGGAAGAGGGAGAGAAAGAGAGTGAGGAAGAAAGAGGGAAAGAAAGAGAGAGAGGAAGAAAGAGGGAGAAAAAGAGAGATGGGGGAAGAGGGAGGGACAGAAAGAGAGGGAGGGAAAAAAGAGGGAGAGAAAGAGAGGGAGGAAGAAAGAGGGAGAGAAAGAGAGATGGGAGGAACAGGGAGGGAGGGAAAGAGAGGGAGGGAAAAAGAGAAAGAGGGGGGGAGAGGGAGGGAGAAAGAGAGATGAGAGAGGGGGGGAGAGAAAGAGAAGGAGGGAGAAAGAGAGAGAGAGAGAGAGAGAGAGAGATATTGGAAATTGAAGAACGAGGGAGAGAGGAGAAGGGGTGACGAAGAGAGATTGAAGACTAGAGGGAGAGAGACAGAGGGGGGGGGGGGGGGAGACAGAGAAAACAAGGAAAAAAGGCTGATAGGAAGGACAAGGATAAAGAGAGTGAACACTAAAGAGGGGGGGAAGGCAGAGAGAATGAGAGTGAGAAGGAGAGAGAGAGGTAACTGGTATATATATAAAAAAAAAAGATGAGGGGGTTCGCGACGGAGAAACAGATGGGATAGAAG
Source organism: Penaeus chinensis (assembly GCF_019202785.1). NCBI lineage: Eukaryota > Metazoa > Arthropoda > Malacostraca > Decapoda > Penaeidae > Penaeus > Penaeus chinensis. The sequence continues at coordinate 18,433,462 of NC_061840.1, forward strand.
AGAAGTACAGACAGGGAGAGATGAAAACTAAAACGAAAACAAAACAGAAGAAGAGATGGGGGGGCGGGGGGAGAGGGATAGAGATGAAGAGAAGAAGAAGGTGGCAGATAGAGGGACAGACAGAAAAGAAGCAAAGAAAAAAGAGAATGAAGAATTAAGATAAACATAATTGAAACGTAGAAGTTAAAGGAACGAGAGAAGAAAAGGAGAAAGAACAGAATATCCAACAGGTGCTCAGAAACAAACAAAGATATAGAGAAAGAAACAAAATTGAGCGAAAAGAAGGGAAACAAATTTAAAAACAAAAACAAATAAACAAAGACTAACTTAGAAAGACAAGCAAAGCAACTCAGAAACGAATTTACCTGACATTCAAAGAAAAACACACGAGTACAAAGAGCACTCAAACACCGTTATCCAAAGCAAGTTTCTTGAGGTCGAAAGGTCTAGCTTATCCAAGAGGCTAGTTTTTAATGCGTTTTTGTAACTGCGTTCGAGCTGTGGATTCTTTCGAATGTCGTTTCTTTCCATTATGTTGTTTATTTGGTGTGTGTTGGGGGGGGGGGGGGTCGTATTTTTCTTATTTTTCATTATATATATTTTTTGTTGTAAATTGGTTTGTATACTCATGTATTTGTGTTTTTGTACGTGTGTGTGTGTGTGTGTGTATGTGTGTGTGTGTGTGTGTGTGTGTGTGTGTGAGTGAGAGAGAGAGAGAGAGAGAGAGAGAGAGAGTGAGTGTGTGTGTGTGTGTGTGTGAGAGAGAGAGAGAGAAAGAGAGAGTGTATGTGTGTGTGTGTGTGTGTGTGAGTGAGAAAGAGAGAGAAAGAGAGTTTGAGTGTGTGTGAGTGAACATGCACATATATATACCATAAGTGAACGTAGACAGATAGATAATGAAATATAAGATTAGAGACAGCGAAAGACAAAAAAATACACAAATTGCTTGAAATGATAATTACAAAAACAAACAAAAAAGAAAAGAAAAGAGAGGAAGAGAAAGAGAGAGAGAGAGAGCAAGAGAGAGAGAGAGAGAGAGTAAGAGAGAGAGAGAGAGAGAGAGAGAGAGAGAGAGAGAGAGAGAGAGAGAGAGAGAGAGAGAGAGAGAGAAAGAGAGAGAAAGAGAGAGAGAGAGAGACAGAGACAGAGACAGAGAGACAAAGAGAGAAAATCATAAACAGGTGAAAAACAATAACCCAAAAATAAGACAAATTACATTTTTGGGCAACGTTACTCACAAAAAAGAGTAAATATTTGCTTTACACGTGAACAACCTCAAAAGCTGTTTTGCTTACTGATATTTGATTGTAATTAACTATGATTTTTCCCGTAACCAGAGGCCAGGAAAGGGTTAGCCACAGGGGAGGGGGAGGGGGATGGCCAGGAGGGTATGGAAAAGGGAGATGAAGAGAAAATACTGATGATTGGGAGCTGCATAAAAGCAAATGTGGAAATACAAGGTTTGGTGTTATATGAGAAGTATGGAAGGTGTAAATGATAGGGAGAAATTGAGAACAATAAAGAGAAAGCGAATGAGAGAGAAAGGAAAAAAACAGGAGGGGGTCCTGTGTATAGATATAATAATTTAGATATGCGTGTGGAAAAACGGATAAATAGATAGATAGATAGATAGATAGATAGATAGAGAGTGAGAGGGAGGGAGGGAAGGAGAGATAGAGGGAGAGAAAGAGAGAAAGAGAGAGAAAGAGAGAGAGAGAGAGAGTAAGAGAGAGAGTAAGAGAGAGAGTACGAGATAGCGAGAGAGAGAGAGAGAGAGAGAGAGAGAGAGAGAGAGAGAGAGAGAGAGAGAGAGAGAGAAAGAGAGAGAGAGAGATGAAAGAGAGGGGGGGAGGAGGCAAGAAGAAACTCCATACAAATGAAAATTAAATGAAAAATATATATAACTCCATTACAAACACGCATACAACGCATATACTATTAATAATATTTTACTCCCTTCACGTAGCTAAGACAACACCCTGCCTCATTAGTGTTGCAGAAGATGAGAAAGCGAAGGGTAATTACTGAGTAGCATGAATGGTGGCAGATAATGGGCTTTGAATTGTCATCTTTGAGCTCTTCAGGAATAAATCACGATCGACAAGATGATTATGCTGTTATTCGTTATTCGGGAAAATCTAATTCACTCTCTCGTACACACACCAGCTTACATACACACATGCGTACAGGCACAAGCATGCAGCTATGTATACAAGCATAAAGACACACGCACACATGCATACACACAGATATACAGACACATGCACACAAGCATACACACAGAGGCACACAAGTATACACACATGTATATAACTATACATGTACACTAGTGTGCACTATCCGAGGCTCACACACACATCCACACAAACACACAACACAAGCAGATACACATACAGGCACACAAATCATACGCACACACACATGCTGACAAGTATGCACACATCCAAACTCATACATGTATACTAATGTACACACATATACCTACAAGCATACACACATATATACACAAACACACTTAACACAAGCACATCTACACGCATACCCACATGTATGATATACACGCACACAGACATTATAAAATACATACACATACAGGCAGATAAACGATAACACAATTGAAGAAACATACACAGAGAGTAGAAGAGTGAAGATTTTTAGAAAATTAGATTAAGAGGGAGAGAGAGAGAGAGAGAGAGAGAGAGAGAGAGAGAGAGAGAGAGAGAGAGAGAGAGAGAGAGAGAGAGAGAGAGAGAGAGAGAGGGGAGAGAGAGAGAGAGAGAGAGAGAGAGAAGAGAGAGAGAGAGAGAGAGAGAGAGAGAGAGAGAGAGAGAGAGAGAGGAGAGAGAGAGAGAGGGAGAGAGAGAGAGAGAGAAGGAGAGAGAGGGGGAGGGAGGGAGGGAGGGGTAGGAGAGAGAGAGACAGTCATACAGACAAAAAACACAGATAGGTAGAGAAACAGAGATATATAGAGATAAAAATAACGTAGAAAGAGAAAGAGAGACAGAGAGAGAGAGAAAGAGAAAGAGAGACAGAGAGAGAGAGAAAGAGAAAGAGAGACAGAGAGAGAGAGAAAGAGAAAGAGATACAGAGAGAGAGAGCGAGAGCGAGAGAGAGCGAGAGAAACAGATGAAGTAAAACATCACATTAACAAACAAAACATAAAAGAAACAGCAAGAAAAATAACGCAGATAATAACCTTAAAGAAGACGTACCAGAGGCAAAAGGAGAAGACAAATTAAAAGGGATAATTAGTATTAGCGTTTCCTCTTCTCCCCTTCCGAAGATGGGATGAGGTAAAAAGATAAAAAAAAAGGGGATAATCTCGAAAAAATAATTAAGACTAAAGAAGGTTAAAGATGATGGAGGAGAGAGGTAGAGTGAGAGGAGAAGAATACGAAGAGAAGAAAATATGAGAAATTATTAAGAAATTTAAAGAAATACAAAAATGCGTGCGTAAATAAAGAAATAGAAAATTAAACAGGAGGAAAAATATGAACACTCATATACACAAACATAAACACAAGGACACGTAAATAAACTAACATATACATATATACACATATACATGCATTCTCACACACTTACATAGGTACATACGCACACATACACGCGCACACACTATTCTGATCTGATGAAAAGCAAGTGCTTTGACTCTCCGCAGGAAAATGATAGATAAATCGATAGATAAACAAATAGATATGCAAATGAAAAATAAAACTGAGCGAAAAGGGGCCATAATATCAATGAAATTTCCTCAGTGCTATGCAAATGTAACGGCGGGGAATTTGTGGTGAGGTGTCGGAGAGCTAAAAAAGGGAAGGGGGGGAGGAACAGAGATAAAGAGGGAGAGAGGGGGGGGGGGAGGAAGGGAAAAGGGGAGAGCAGGAGCAGGGATGGAGAGGGAGAAAGAGGAGGAAGAAAGGGAGAGGGGAGAGAGAAGGAAAAGAGATAAAGAGGGAGAGAGGGGGGGAAGGAAGGAAAAAGGGGAGAGCAGAAGCAGGGATGGAGAGGGAGAAAGAGGGAAAGAAAGGGAGAGGAGGAAAGAAGAAGCAGAGATAAAGTGTAAGAGAGGGGGTAGGAAGGAAAAGGGGAGAGAAAAGGATCAGAGATAAAGAGGGGGAAAGAGAAGGAGCAGAGATAGAGAGGGAGAGATGGGGGGGGGGGGGGGGAGAGAAGAGAGGGAGAGAAGGTGGAGAAAGAAGGAGCAGAGATAACGGGGGGGGGGGGGGGAGCTAAATTCGAGAGAGAGGGAGAGAGAGGAACAAAGGAGGGGGGGAGGGGTGTACCAAAGGGAAGAACATACCAATAAGTAAACAAACACCCAAGACATAAACAAACACACACGTATGACAATGCACACATACATGCCTACAAGCATACAAACACAAACGTACACAAACACACACACAACACAAGCACATACACACACGTCCCACAACCGCACAAACACACATGTAAGGTAATGTACGTACAGAGACATGATAAAAGATACATAAACAATCACATATAGTAAGAAACAAACGCATACACACACAGAGAATAAAAGAGTGATTATGAGAAAATTTGAATGAGAGAGAGAGGGAGAGAGAGAGAGAGAAAGAGAAGAGAAGATAAGCGAGAGACAGAGAGAGGGAAAGAGAGAGAGAGAGACAGAGAAGAGGAGAGAAGAGATGAGAGGAGAAGACAAGAGATGAGAAGAGAAGAGAGAGAAAAAGAGACAGATAGAAAAAGAGAGAAAGAAAGAGAGAGAGAGAGAGAGAGAGAGAGAGAGAGAGAGAGAGAGAGAGAGAAGAGAAAATAAGAGAGAAGAAGAGAAGAGAGGGAAGAACAAGAAAACATAAACATATGTAATTCCATTCCATTTTTTCTTATTAATGTTGTCGACATCTGCTTTAGCCGTTTTTTTCCTGTGTAATCTTTTGATTCAATTACGGGAGTATTGATTTTTTTTTTTTTTTTTTTTTTTTTTTTTTTTTTTTTTTTTTTTTTTTTTTTGCTCATGGAAAAGAATTCTCTTGTCGGTTCACACCCACACATATATAGACACAGCCACTCATATGCATTTTATGTGAATTATGTTTGTGTAAAGTATAGTTTTATTTATATTTCAATCTTTTATTCTTGGTATTGCATATGCAGAAATACTCACTTCTCATTATTATCAAAAGGAGAAGTGGAGGCAGGGAGAGGGAAAGAGATAAAGAAGTGAAAAGGAAGAATAGTGAAAGAGAGAGAGAGAGAGAGAGAGAGAGAGAGAGAGAGAGAGAGAGAGAGAGAGAGAGAGAGAGAGACAGAGAGAGAATGAGAGAGAGACAGAGAGAGAGAGAGAGAGAGAGAGAGAGAGAGAGAGAGAGAGAGAGAGAGAGAAGAGAGAGAGAGAGAGAGAGAGAGAGAGAGAGAGAGAGAGAGAGAGAGAGAGACAGAGAGAGAGAGAGAGAGAGAGAGAGAGAGAGAGAGAGAGAGAGAAAGAGACAGAAAAATAGTGAAAGAGAGAGAGAGAGAGAGAAGAAGTAGAAAATGGTCATAAAACATAATCAAGAAGAGGGAGAGAGAAATGAAAGACCGATAAACTGATAAACAAGAACGGAAAAAAAAACAAAAAGATAGTGAGAAAAAAAATCAAAAGAGGACAAGAAAACTACAAAGAAAGGAGGATAGAGGAAAAAGAAGAACAACAGCAAACACGAAAAAAGAAACAATAGAAGAAAAAAAGGGAGGAGCACAGAAGAGAAAAAACAAGAAACAAAAAAATTAACGAGAAGCGAAAGTGCATAAAAGAAAACGAATAAACAACGGAAGAAAAAGAGAAAAAGAAGGTAGGCAAGGAACGACAAAATAAGGAATGACAAAGAAAGGAAGAAGACAAGAAAAAAAAATACAGATAACGTAAGAAAGACAGAGAAAGGAGGAAGAGAAGAGGACAAACAATCGAACCGAAACACCTGTCAACAACACGACGACAGATGGGGCTGTGTCGGAGGGGGGAGAGGGGGGGGGAGGGAGGAGGGGAAGGGGGGTAGATAGGGTGAGAGGAAGGAAGGGAGGGGTGGGGGGAGGGGGAGGATGGGAGGGGGGAGGGGGGTAGAAAGGGAAGGGACGGAAGGGGAAAGGGGGGGAATAGGGGGGGAGGGGGGGGGGGGGAAGAGGGGAAAAGGGGGAAAATAAGGAGGGGGGGGGAAAGGGGGGTTAAAAGGGGGGGGTTAAAAAGGGGGGAAGAAAGGGGAAAGGGGGGAAGGGGGGGGAGGAGAAAAAAGAAATGAAGGGGGGGGGGAGAGGAAAGAAAAAATAAAGGAAATAAAAAAAGGAAGGGGAGGGGGAAAGGAAGGGGGGGGGAGAAAGAAAAGGGGGGGGAGAGGGGGAAAAAGGGGAAAAAAGGGGAGAAAGGGGGAGGAAAAAGGGGAGGGGAAGGGAAGGGGGTGGAGGGAAAGATTTTTGGGGGGTTATTAGTGGGGGGAGGGGGGGGGGGGGGGGGATGGGGAGGGGGGGGGGGGAGGGGGTTAGGGGGTCGGGGGGGGGGGGGGGGAGGGAAATTTAGAAGGGAAGGGGGTTGGGGGAGGGGGGGGAGGGGGGGGAGGGGGGGGAGTTTAAAAGGGGGGGGAAAAGAAGGGGGGGAGGAAAAAAAAGGAAAGGGAGAGGGGAAGAGGGTAAGAAAAAATAGGGGGTGGGGGGGTGGAAAAAAAAGAAAAAAAAGGGGGGGAAAAGAGGGAAAAAGAGGGGGGTTAGGGGAAGGTAGTGAGGGGGGGGAGGGGGGGGGGTTGGTTGGGAAAAAAAAATTTTTTGAGGGGGGGGAGGGGGGGGGGGGGGAAGGATTTTAAGGGGGGGGAAAAAAGGGATACCGGGGAAGGAAAGGTGGAGAAATGGGGAGAGGAGGGGGGAAAACGGGGAAAGGGGGAGGGAGTTTTGGGGGGGGTAGGGAGAGGGGGAGAGCTGGGGGTTTTTAAAACAGCCCAGATCAATCAAGGAAAAAATTTATGGGGAAAATTTATATGAAATATTTGTGCCCTTTCGGCAACCCCGCCCTCACCATCACCCCCCCCCCCTTTTAGGGTGCACCTTGGGGCCCGAAGATGTTAGGAGGGTGGTGATCCCTTTTTGACCCTTCTCTCTCTCTCTCTCTCTCTCTCTCCCCTCTCTCTCTTCTTCTCTCTCTCTCCCCTCTCTCTTTCTCCTCTCTCTTCTCTCTCTCTCTCTCTCTCTCTCTCTCTCTCTCTCTCTCTCTCTCTTTCTCTCTCTTCTTTCTCTCCTCCTCTCTTCTCTCTTCTCTCTCTCTCTTCTCTCTCTCTCTCTCTCTCCTCTCTCTTTCTCTCTCTCTCTCTTTCTCTCTCTGTCTATCTATCTCTCTTTTTTTTCTTTTCTCTTCTTTCTCTCTCTGTTATATCTCTCTTTCTTTCTCTTTATCTCTCTCTCTCTTTTCTTCTCTTCTCTCTCTTTTCTTTTCTCTTCTCTCTCTCTTCTCTCTCTCTCTCTCTCTCCTCTCTCTCTCTCTCTCTCTTTCTCTCTCTCTTGCTTTCTGTATTTCTCTCTCGCTCTATATACGCCTACCTATCTACTTTTTTCATTGTCTATCTGTCTATCTGCCTGTTTATCTGCCATCCTTCTCAATATCTATATATATTTGCCTACCTATATTTTCGCTTTTGTTCGCTCACTTACTCTCGCAATCGTTGTCATGGTTTATATTATCTTGCATGGAAATTTACTCTCCACATCCATATATTTTCACATACACAACAGTTGCTGTTCACTCATCTCAATATGCATATAACAGTTGCATTTTTTGGCGTGAAGATATTAACATATTTTTCATTACTTTTCACATCTCTTACACGTGATTCATAATCTTTTGGGGGGACCTTTCTGGATATGTTTTGGGAATTTGGGGGAAATATCCCTTTTTTTTCATGGAAAAGGGTTTTTGCCCGGAAAAAAGGGCCCTTGTTTGTTATTTTTGTGGTAGGTATTAGGGGAGATGCTGCTCTAGCTGTGAGTTTACCAAGTTATCATTTATTCATGTAAGGACTCACCTTTGGAATCGAGTCTTTCTCTTTCTTTCTCTTTCTCTCTTTATTTCTCTTTCTCTCTTTCTCTCTTTCTCTCTTTCTACTCTCTCTGTCTTTCTCTCTCTCTCCTCCCCTCTCTCCGCCCCTCTTCTCTCTCTCTCTCTCTCTTTCTCTCTTCTCTTTTATCTCTCTCTCTCTCTCTCTCTCTCTTTTTTCTTCTCTCTCTCTTTCTCTTCTCTCCCTTCTTCTCTCTCTCTTCTTTTCTCTTCTCTCTCTTCTCTCTCTCTCACTTCTCTCTTCTCTCTCTCTCTCTTCTTGGTCCAATTCTCCCTCATTGCATTCGGCTTACGATAGGGGAGAAAGAGAGAGAGAGAGAGAGAAAAGGGGACATGAGGAGAGAGAGGAGAGAAGTGGAGGAGAGAGAGGACAGGGGAGAAGAGAGGGGAGGGGGGGATACAAAGAAAAAAAAGATAGAAAAATTTATGAACACTATAGAAAACAAACTCCTAATCCCGAAACAGCAAAAAAAGAGCTAGTAAAACGAGGGGCCCAAAGGGATGCCAGCAGGCACTTAGCTTGGTATTGGGAAAGGGAGAGGGAATTATGCCTTTGACGCTTATTGATGCTAATGGCACTAACTTCACAGGAGACAGACTTGGATCCAACATGTGGTTAAGAAATTCGTTTTTTTTTATGACAGAATGATGGTGACAAAGGCAGTGGTGGGTAATAATGACGATGATGTAGTGGATAATAATAATAATGATGGTAGGAATAGAATATGTGCCGAAAGTGACGCTCAATTTAAATTTGGTTGAATATTTTTGATGGCGTGATTGAAAAGTTCTGTTGTTGTTGTCTTATTGTTGCAGAAGGTCATGTCTTTGTAATTTATTTTAATTTCGTGTTGTTGTGGCGCCACTCGTGTTGTTTTATTGTTATTGTTGTTATATTTGTTGTTTATATTTGTTCTTCGTCGTTCTTACCTTTCTCTTTAATTCACGAAAGTAAGAAATTCTACTCTTGTCTCCACGCACCACCCACCTATCTCTTCTTCTTCTCTCTTCCCCCACCTTTGTTTCCTCCTTCTCCCCCCCTCCCTCCTCCCCCTCTCCCCCACTCTTTCCTCCATCTCTCACTTCCCTTCGCTCTCTTAACATAGAAAATAGAAGAAGATGCAAATAGAATGGTTAAATTATGCAAATGAGATCCTGGTTTTCTTTCGCGCATTTGGTTATTGAAAACGTGAAGTATTCTAGAAAGTTCGTGAAACGTTTTCAGAAAACAGTGTAAAAGGGCAGGGGAG
>NC_061840.1:18455443-18460443 GCF_019202785.1 Penaeus chinensis
GTGTGTTTGTGTTTGTGTGTGCGTGTGTGAGTGTGTTTATATGCTTGTGTGTGTATGTGTGTGTGTGTGTGTGTGTGCATGTGTGTTTGTATGTGTGTGTGTGTGTGTGTGTGTGTATGTGTGTTTGTATGTGTGTGTGTGTGTGTGTGTGTGTGTGTGTGTGTGTGTGCGTGCGTGTGTGTGTGGCTCAAAAAGAATTCCATCTCTCTGTAGCGGTATCTTTTCATCTGTTGATTTACAAATCTACGGTCTTATTTGCCATATTTCACTAACCTGATTTTTCCCATACAGTTTTATTTTATATTTATGATTCACATGTTGTATTTTATATAAATAGTAATGGAATCAGATAATTTAATTATATCTAAATCTAATCACTAAATATGTGAAATTCGGTAAATACAAGATTTCAAAAAGATAATTCTGTTTATGTATGGGTATGTGTTTGTTTCTTGGAATATGTAAATTTCTGTGTAATGTATGTATGTACGAATTAATGCATTTGTTTATTTAGGCTGTTTTCTTCTTAGCCTTTTGCCTTTATTATTAGTTTCATTATTGTTGTTGTTATTATTATTATTACTATTATTATTATCATTATTATTATCATTATTATTATTACTATTATTATTATTATCATTATTATTATTAATATCATTATCATTATTATCATTATTATTATTATTATCATTATTATTATTATTATTATTATTATTATTATTATTATCATTATCATTATCAATATTATTGTTATAATCATTACTATTATTATTATTATTATTATTATTATCTTATTATTATTATTATTATTATTACTATTATTATTATCATTAATATTATTATTATTATCATTATTATTACAATTATTATTATTATTATTATTATTATTATTATTATTATTACCATTATTATTATTACCATCGCCATTATCATTATTATTATTATCTTTATTATTTTTATCATTATTATTATCATTATTTTATATAGTATATATTACTATTATTATTATCATTAATATTACTATTATTATCATTATTATTACTATTATTATTATTATCATATAATATTACTACAATACTTTTTATTGATATTACTACTATTATTATAATTATCATTAGATAACAATATTGCAAATAACATTGCCCGAGAAAACAATTAGAAATATATATATATATATATATATATATATATATATATATATATATATATATTTATATTAAAAAAGTATCTTATCATTATTCATCTGTTTTCTTCATTTCTTATTATTATCAACCTCTCTTTTCCCACTCTTCTTCGCTCTTTATTTCTTTATCCTCTTTGTTTTGTTTTATTCCTTGTCGCTTCGTCTCATTCGTCTTCTTTTTGTCCTTTATTTTTCTTCTCCTCTCTTCTCTTCCTTTTCCTATTCGTTAATCTACCTTTCCCTATCCCCCTCATTCTTTCATATTTTTGTCGTTATTTCTTTCCTTGCGTCGTCAACTTCCTTCCTCTTCCTCCTCGTCTTTATCAGGGTTTATTTCTCCTCCTAGCTTTATTTCAGTTTCTCCTCCTCCCTTTAGTCTAGTTTCTCCTCCTTCCCTTATTCCTTCTCTTTCCTTTAACCCTCACCTCCCCCCCCCCCCCATCATCCTTCATTAAGTCTTTTCCCCCAACGTTTTTCTACACCCCCCACCCCCCACCCCTTCTCCCCAACTTCTCCCGTAAGCTTCTGCCCCCACCTCCCCCCACACACTCCCCCTCCCCCTCACCCTTACCCCAACTTCGCCCACACTCCCTCCCCCCCGTCCCCCTTTCCTCATCTTCGTCTCTACCCAACCCCCCCCCCCATCCACCCACACTCTTCCACTCCCCACCCCTACCTCCTACCCAACTCCCTACCCCCCCTACCTGCCCCATCCCCCTTTCCTCATCCTCGTCCCCCCACCCCCACCCACCCACCCACACTCTTCCACTCCCCACTCCTTACCCCCCTACCCCCAACTCCTTACCCCCCTACCCCACCACTCCTTACCTCCTACCCCACCACTCCTTACACCCCTACCCCACCACTCCTTACCCCCCTACCCCACCACTCCTTACCCCCCTACCCCCAACTTCTTAACCCCCTACCCCCCACTCCTTACCCCCCTACCCCCATTACTCCTTACCCCCTACCCCACCACTCCTTACCCCCCTACCCCCCCCCCTCTCTTTGTAGTCCCGCCGGCGCATCAGCGGAAGAACACTTGTGGATCTCTCTCCTTATCAGCCTCCCCTCTTCTCACCCTCTTTTCCCCTCTCCTCTCTGCGGCCCATCACTCTCTTCTTAATTTTTCCTCTCTTCTTCCTTCTTACCTTCTTCTCTCTATGGCTTATCACCCTCTTTTTTGTTTTGTTTTCCTCTTCTCTCCCCCCTTTTCTTTATCTTTTCCTCACACCCCTCGCTCTTTCTCCCTATCTAGTACCGTCTTTCTTATTATTCTCCTCTGTTCCCCTTTCTTTATTTTCTGTTCCATTCCCCTCTCTTTCTTCTTTTATTGGCTTGCCACCCTCTCCCTCTTCTTTCCTCCCTTTTGCCCTTTTTCTTTTCTTTCTCACCCCCTTTCTTTCCCCCTTTCTCCTCTTTTTCTCCATTCTCCTCTGCTCCCTCTTCTTTCTCCTTTCTTTGGTATATCGTCCTCTTTCTTTTTCCTTTTCCTTTTCATCTCTCTCTCTCTCCCCTTTCTGTCTCCGTTCTTCAGCCTATCACTTTCTTTCTAATTTTCCCTCTATCCCCCTTTCTTTGTTTCCTTTTTCCATTCTTCTCCTCCCCTCTCTTTCTCCTTTCTTCGGCTTAACACCCATTCTCTATTTTTCGCCTTCGTCTCCTTTTCATTTTCTTCCCTCTCATTCCCCTCTCTTTCTCCTTTCTTCGCCATATGCTCTTTATATTTTCCTCTCTTTTCCCCCTTTTTTCCTCTCCTTCATCCTCTCTCTTTCCCCTTCTTTTGCTTTATTACTCTTTTTCTATTCTTTGTTCCCTCCACCCCTTCTTTCTTTCTTTCTTTCCCTCTTTCATTCCTTTCTTCGGATTATTAGCCGTTTCCCCCTCACTCCCTCTTTTTGTTTTGTTTGTTTCTAATATTTCCTCTCTTTCCCTTTTTCCTCATTTCTCTTTTCTCTCTTTGTTCTTTCTCTTTCTCTGTCTTTTATTCTCGTCTCTACTTCCCATCCGCCTTTCTTCTCTTATCTTTCCCCTTATTTTTGTCTTTCTCTTTTCTCTCTCACTAGGGAGAAAGGAGAATGGGAAGTTAAGAGAATAGGAGAGAAAGAGAGAAAGAAGAATGAGGGAGAAAGGAGAAAGGAGAAGATAATGAAGCAGATAATTAAGAAGGAGAGAAAAGGAGGAGGGAGAAAGGAGAAGAGGAGAAGATAATGAAGGAGAGAATTAAGAAGGAGAGAAGAGGAGGAGGGAGAAAGAAGGAGATAGAAAGTAGTGGGGGCATGATAAGAATATGGAAGAGAGGGAAAGGGGAAAAGCAGGAGAATAAGGGAGAAAGAGAGAGAGCAGAATAAGAGAGAGGGGGAGGGGAATAAAGGAGAGAGGGAGAGAGAAAAAGAGGGAGAAGAAAGGAGAGAAAGAGAGGAGAAGGGAGAAAGGATAAAAAGAAGAATAAGGGAGAGACAGAGAGAGAGAGAGGATGGGAGAAGAAGAAGAAGAGAAAGAAGGAGATGGTGGGAGAAGAAGGAGAAGAAGAGAAAGAAGGAGATGGTGGGAGAAGAAGGAGAAGAAGAGAAAGAGGGAGATGGTGGGAGAAGAAGGAGAAGAAGAGAAAGAGGGAGAGAGAGAAAGGCGGATAGCCATGCTCGCAGGACAAGTTCCCTCAGGCGAAAGGACTCTTGTCTTGAGGAACTTCCAGTGAAGGAGAGCTTCTTAAAAGTTCTCTGTCTTTCTCCCTCTCCTTCTCACCCTCTCGTTCTTATCCTCTTTCTTTCCCTCTTTCTCTCCTTCGTTCTCTCTCTATTTATCTCTCCACCCCAACCCCTATCTCTCTTTATCTGTGTCTCTCTTCTAGTCTTTTCTTCCTCCCTTCCTCCCTTCCCCTCTTCATTCCTTCCTCCTAGTCTCATTCCCTCCCTCTTCTCCTCCCTGCCTTCCTTTCCTCTTTCCCTTCCATTCTCTTTCCCTCTCCCCTCTTTCCCTCCCTCCCTCCTTCCTTTCCTCCCTCCCTCCCTTCCTTACCTCCCTTCTTCCCTCCCTCCCTGCCTTCCTTGCCTCCCTCCTTTCCATTATCTTTCTCTCTCTCCTCTTTCCCTCTCTCCCTCCCTCCCTCCTTCCTTTTCTCCCTCCCTATCTTCCTTACCTCCCTTCTTCCCTCTTCCCCTCCCTCCCTCCCTCCCTCCTTTTCTCCCTCCCTATCTTCCTTCCTCCTCCTTTCCTTTCCTCCCTCCTATCTTCCTTACCTCCCTTCTTCCCTCCCTCCCTCCCTCCCCCTTCCTTTCCTCCCTCCTTTCCATTCTCTTTCCCTCTCCCCCTTTCCCTCCCTCCCTCCTCCTCCTTCCTTTCCTCCCTCCCTATCTCCCTTACCTCCTTTCTTCCTCCCTCCCTCCCTCCCTCCTTCCTTTCCTCCCTCCCTATCTCCCTTACCTCCCTTCTTCCCTCCCTCCCTCCCTCCCTCCTTCCTTTCCTCCCTCCCTATCTCCCTTACCTCCCTTCTTCCCTCCCTCCCTCCCTCCCTCCTTCCTTTCCTCCCTCCCTATCTCCCTTACCTCCCTTCTCCTTCCTCCCTCCCTCCCTCCTTCCTTTCCTCCCTCCCTATCTCCCTTACCTCCCTTCTTCCTCCCTCCCTCCCTCCTCCTTCTTCCTCTCTCCCTATCTCCCTTACCTCCCTTCTTCCCTCCCTCCCTCCCTCCCTCCTTCCTTACCTCCCTTCTTCCCTCCCTCCCTCCCTTCCTTGCCTCCGTCTTATCTCCCACTTTCTCCGAACCACAAACTTTGAATAAAACTGAACGTCATAATTAAGAGCAATGTGGACAGTTAT
>NC_061840.1:18465443-18467943 GCF_019202785.1 Penaeus chinensis
AGCACATTGAACTCCCGCAGCAGATGATCGTCAGCAACACCACCTCGGATTGCACGCAGGTCTACTCCACAGGTGGGGCGTGGGAGGTGGAGTGAGAGGTGGAGTGGGAGGTGGAGTGGGAGGTGGAGTGAAAGGTGGAGTGGGAGGTGGAGTGGGAGTGGAAGGTGGATTGAGTGAGTGGATTAATGGATTGTTGTAGTTCTACTCCACAGGTGGGGAGTGGGAGGTGGAGTAGGAGGTGGAGTGGGAGGTGGAGTTGGAGGTGGAGTGGAGGGTGGAGTGGGAGGTGGAGTGGGAGGTGGAGTGGAGTGGAGAGTGGAGTGGAAGATGGAGTGGAGGGTGGAGTGGAGGCTGGAGTGGGAGGTGGAGTGGAGGGGGAGTGGAAGGTGGAGTGGAAGTTGGAGTGGAAGGTGGAGTGGAAGGTGGATTGGAAGGTGGAGTGGGAGGTGGAGTGGAAGGTGGATTGAGTGAGTGAGTGGATAAATGGGTGGTTGTAGTTCTACTTCACAGGTAGGGAGTGGAGGGTAGAGTGGAAGGTGGGGTGGAAAGTGGAATGAAAGGTGGAGGGAGAGTGGAGTGGAAGGTGGAGTGGAAGATGGAGTGGAAGGTAGAGTGGAAAGTGGATAAGAGGAGTGGAATTGAAAGTGGAGTTGATAGTGGATTGAGTGAGTGGATGAATGGATGGTTGTAGGTCTACTCCACAGGTGAGGATTGTTGGGACTGGACTGGAGTGGAAGATGGATTAGAAAGTGGATTGGGACATTGACTGAGTGGATGAATGTTAAGGATTGGTGGATGAAGAGGTGGATTGGAGAGTTGAAGGTGGATTAGTGGGTTGAGGGATTAGAAGGTGGATTGTGGAAGTGGAAGGTGGATTGTGGAAGTGGAAGGTGGATTGGTGGATTGGTTGAATGAAGGATTGGCTGGGTGGATTTGAAAGAGCGGAGGGACTGGTTTCCTGGAGGTTATTTGGAAAGATTGGAAATTCTTGTTGATTGGTTGATTACCTGGTCGCGTTCAACTACAATGAACTATCGGTTGATTGGTTGATTGGTTGGTTAGTTAATGGATTGGTTGGTTGATTGAGTAGATGGTTGATTGATTGGTAGGTTGATTAGATGGTTGATTGGGTGGTTAGTTGATTGATTGGTGGGTTGATTGATTAGATTGTTGATTGGGTGGTTAGTTGATTGATCGGTGGGTTGATTGATTAGATTGTTGATTGGGTGGTTAGTTGATTGATTAGTTGGTTGGTTGATTGGGCGTTTGATTGATTGGGTGGTTAGTTGATTGATTAGTTGGTTGGTTGATTGGGCGTTTGATTGATTGGGTGGCTAGTTGATTAAGTGGTTGGTTGATTGGGTGGCTAGTTGATTAAGTGGTTGGTTGATTGGGCGTTTGATTGATTGGGTGGCTAGTTGATTAAGTGGTTGGTTGATTGGGTGGCTAGTTGATTGATTTATTTGGTTGGTTGATTGGTCGTTTGATTGATTGGGTGGCTAGTTGATTAGTTGGTTGGTTGTAGGTCTAATCCACCCGAGCCTTTGTAAAGATGATTGGTTGATTGGTTCATTGATTGATTGGTCGGTTGGTTGACTGCAGAAAGATTAGTAAGATTAACCTAATAGTAAGCCGCGTGTGTACGTGTGTGTGTGTGTGTGTGTGTGTGTGTGTGTGTGTGTGTGTGTGTGTGTGTGTGTTTTCTATTTTATCTTTTCCTCTTTCAGATATTTTGTATTTTGTCTTTCGTTCTTTTTACTCTTTATTCGGAGTTTTTACTGATTGTTTTTTTGTTTTTTGGTTTTTTTATCTCGAGAATGACTTTAAGTTAAAAGAGATCATTATCATTTTTCTTCTTCGTCCTTGTTCTCGCATCGGTCTTTGTCTCTTTCATTCACTTTCACTTTCTTTCTTGCTTGCCATCTCTCTCTATCTATCTATCTATCTTTTTATCTATCTATCTATCTATCTATCTATTTATCTATCTATCTATCCATCTCTCTCTCTCTCTCTCTCTCTCTCTCTCTCTCTCTCTCTCTCTCTCTCTCTCTCTCTCTCTCTCTCTCTCTCTCTCTCTCTCTATCTATCTATCTATCTATCTATCTATTTATCTCTCTCTCTCTATCTCTCTCTCTCTTTCTCTCTCTCTATCTATCTATCTATCTATCTATCTATCTATCTATCTATCCATCTCTCTTTCTCTCTCTCTATCTATCTATCTATCTATCTATCTATTTATCTATTCATCTATCATTCCATCTCTCTCTCTCTCTCTCTCTCTCTCTCTCTCTCTCTCTCTCTCTCTCTCTCTCTCTCTCTCTCTCTCTCTCTCTCTCTCTATCTCTCTCTCTCTCTCTCTCTCTCTCTATATATATATTTATCTATCTATCTATCTATCCATCTATTTATCTATTCATCTATCATTCCATCTCTCTCTTTATATATCTATCTATCTATCTCTCTCTCTCTCTCTCTCTCTCTCTCTCTCTCTCTCTCTCTC
>NC_061840.1:18475443-18495443 GCF_019202785.1 Penaeus chinensis
AGAAGGAGGAGGGGGGGGGGGAGTAAGAGGATTGAGGGATGAGGGGGGGGAGGGGGATGAGGGGGGGAGGGGGGCGTAAGGACCATAAGACCTTTATTGGTACGAAATGTGAGAAAGGAGAAAGAGAGAAAAAAAGAGGGAAAGAGAGAGAGAGAAGGGGTGGGGGGGAAGGAACAGAGAGAGAGAGCGTGTGTGTGTGTGTGTGTGTGAGAGAGAGAGAGAGAGAGTGAGAGAGATAGAGAGAAAGAGAGAAAAGAGAGAGAGAGAGAGAGAGAGAGAGAGAGAGAGAGAGAGAGAGAGAGAGAACAGACAGAGACAGTGAGAGAGAGAGTAACTCAAAGAGTACATAGGTTATTATTGAAAGAGAGTACGACAGAAGAAATAAAAAGCTGTCTTTCTTCATGTTTGCTGCCTTCAATTATTGCCTTACTTCAATCGTAAATCTTCTTAGCAATTTTTATGTTATTGTTAATGTTCTCACACTAACTCATTCTCTTTTCGTTCCCTTCTCTCTCTCTCTCTCTCTCTCTCTCTCTATCTATCTATCTCTATCTATCTATCTATCTATCTATCTCTTTCCCCCCCTCCTCACTTTACCTCTTTCCTTCACCTATTATATACCTTATCACTCACTCACTCCACCCTTTTTCTTTCTCTCTCTTCCTTTTCCCTCCATTCTTCCTATCTCTATCTCTCTTCCCTTCTCTCCATCCCTTCTTCCCTCCTTCCTTCCTTTTTTTCTTTCTTTCTTTTATCCCTTTCTTTCTCTCACGGACTCCACCTCTTTTTTCCCCTCTTCCTTCTCACTTAATTCTTCCCCTTTTTTCCCTCCATTCATCTCCTCCCCCCCCCCCCCCCCATCTTCCATTTTATCCCACACTCACTCACTCATTCACTCCCCCCTTCTCTCTCTCTCTCTCTCTCTCTCTCTCTCTCTCTCTCTCTCTCTCTCTCTCTATCTATCTATCTATCTATCTATCTATCTATCTATCTATCTTTCTCTCTCTCTCTCTCTCTCTCTCTCTCTCTCTCTCTCTCTCTCTCTCTCTCTCTCACTCTCTCTCTCACTCACTCACTCTCCTTTCCCTCCCTACATCTCTCCTCCCTCCCTCCCTCCCTCCCTCCCTCCCTCCTCACTTCCTCCCATCCCTCCTTCCTTCCTCTCTTTTGTCCCCATTTCTTAAACCTTTTCCTCTCTCTCTCCACAGTGGATTTCCTTCTGGATCCGCCCCGAGATCGCCCCGGCTCGTGTGACCTTAGGCGTGACCTCGCTGCTGACCTTGTCGACCCAACACGCCAAGAGTCAGGCAGCTCTTCCCCCTGTCTCGTACATCAAGGCGATTGACGTGTTCATGTCCTCTTGTACTGTGTAAGTTGGTAGGGAGAGGGCAGAGGGGATGGGGGGAGGGGAGAGGAGAAAGGAGGTGGGGAGAGGGGGTGGGGAGAGGGGAGAAGGAAAAGGGGATGGAAAGAGGGGAGTGGGGGTGGGGAGAGGGGAGAGAGAAAAGGGGAAAGTAGGTGGAAAAAGGGGAGTGGGGGTGGGGAGAGGGAGAGGGAAGAGGGGAAGGAGAAGGGGAAAGGGAGTGGGTAGGGGGAAGATGGGAGAGAGGAGATGAAAGGGAAGAGGGGTTGGGAAGGAGGAGATGAGGCATTAAATAAAGGAAGGGAGAAGCGGAAGGAGGAGAGAGGGTGGGAAGAGGGGAAAGGGAGAAGGGGAGGTGGAAGGAAGGGGAGAGGACAACCGGAAGGGAGAGGGAGGGTGAGGCAGGGGAGGGACAGGGGAAGGGGAGGGACAGGGGAAGCGGAGGAAGAAGGGGGAGAAGGGGAAATAGGTGGGGAAGAAGGAAGGAAAGGGGGTGGAGGGAAAAGGAGAAGAGGTGGGAGAAGGGGGAGGGGGAGAGGAGGGAGAGGGGAAAAGAGAAAGGAGGGGAGAGAGAGGGGAGAAGGGACGGGAACGGGGGGAAAGGATAGAAGGAAAGGGGGAAGGAAGAGGGCAAGGGAAGGGAAGAAGAGGGAAGGGGAGGGGACGGAGAGGGGATGGGAGGTGGAGAAGGATTGGGAAAGAGGTAGGAGGAAAGATAGAGAGAGAAAAAAAGGTGTATATATGTATATATATATATATATATATATATATATATGTATTTATGTATATATATATATATATATATATGTATGTATGTGGGTGTATATGTGTATATATATATATATATATATATACATATGTATGAAAAAGTAGATCCCTCACCTCCCATCCTCCACCCCAACCTAACAAGCATCCTTTCCCCATCCCCCCATCTTTAACCCCCTTCCCCCACCCTATTCCCTAACCCCCCTCCCTATACCCATCCCCTCACCACCACCCCGCCCCTCCCCTAGCGTAACAGGTGGCCCCAGATACCGGCAGTGCATCGGATAGGCATAAAAGGGCCCTGAAACCCCTCTATGGACAGCAGGGATATTAGCGGAAGGCACGAGAAACCAGTAGGCCTGTCCGCAAGGATTTTCTTAGGCCTAGGCAACGAGGGACGCGGAGGGGAGGGGGGGGGTATCTATATTGCTTTGTTTTGTTTACTTGTTTCGGGATTTTGCCTGGGATTATATAGGGGGTGGCGCTTACTTGGGTACAGAGGTTGGGTATTGTACAAGTGCAAATATTTGCATGCATATATGTGTATACATATGTATGTATATGTGTGTGTGTGTGTATATATATATACATATATATATATATATATATATATATATATATATATATATATATATATGCGTATACGCATATATTTACACATATATACATATATGTATATATACATATATAAACATATATATATATATATATATATATATATATGTATATATATATATATATATATATATATATATATATATACATATACACATATACACATATACATACACATATGCACACACAAACTCACACACACACACACACACACACACACACACACACACACACACACACACACACACACACACACACGCACGCTCGCACAAGCATATACACATATGTATCTATATATACACATATATACACACATACATATATATGAATGTATATATATATATATGTACACACACACACACACACACACACACACACACACACACACACACATACATATATATATATATATATATATATATATATATATATATATATATATATATATATACATACATATGTGTTTGTGTGTGTGTGTGTGTGTGTGTGTGTGTACATATATATATATATATATATATATATATATATATATATACATACATATATATGTATGTGTGTATATATGTGTATATATAGATACATATGTGTATATGCTTGTGCGAGCGTGCGTGTGTGTGTGTGTGTGTGTGTGTGTGTGTGTGTGTGTGTGTGTGTGTGTGAGTGTGTGTGTGCATATGTGTATGTATATGTGTATATGTGTATATGTATATATATATATATATATATATATATATATATATATATATATATATATACATATATATATATATATATGTTTATATATGTATATATACATATATGTATATATGTGTAAATATATGCGTATAAATATGTACACACATACTAATATTGACATCTTTGAGCACGAGCGCGCGTGTCCCTCCCTCAAGCCACCTTTCAATGCCTCCAACCTTTAAGGGCGACGTCCCCCTTCTGCAGGTTCGTGTTCATGGCCCTTATGGAGTACGCGGTGGTGAACGTGATCCTGGGCGATGGTCCGGGTGACGACAAGAAGGCCGGGGCACAAGGTCAAAACCCCGACCCCAAGGCAGCCAAGGTCACCTACACGTCCATCAAGGTCAGTCAAGTACGTGACCTGATTTGCGTCTTTTAGTTGCATAAATAAATTAAAGTAAATAACATAACCATAAATAGAGTAAAGACTATAAGTATAAAACAAAGCAATTTTTCATAAGTAATATGCCCTTCGTAACACACTTGGAAAGTCAGCTGATCACAGTGTCTAGAATTATGTGGAAGCAACATTGATCTCAAACCCAAACACGAAAAGGTCGAAAATCCTCTTCCCGTAACACGTTTTCCGCCGGTGTAGGTTTCTTACCCTCTAAGAGCGCCACAGGTGTTCAGGGAGTATAATCTTTATATCTTTTGTGGAAAATGAGGAAACACAACACGATGTCCAGAGGCGGAGAGCGAAGCGAGAAGATTTAATAATCATAAAGTCATTGCGAAGTTACACAGCTAAGAGACTTTCTCTACGCCTCTGGTCAGGCGGGCCGATGATAAAGCTAGCTTGAGATGACCCTAGACACTGACACTGTCTACTGACACTGGCCACTGACGCTAGACAGAGACATTGGACCACCGCCTGCATTAGATTGTCAAGAAACCGCACTCGTATTGTATACACTGCTGTTTTCCGTGATCCCTCTCTCGCTCACAGAGGACGATGGGAGGGATGATGACGTAGGCAATGATCTGTTCGAATATGATAAAGAAAACAACAACCAAAAAAAAAAAAACAAAAAAAAAATAGCGCCAAATAATGCTTTGTTCTCTTCTTATCCATTTGGATTATGATGCTGGATGAAAGCTGTTGATTTTTTTTTATCCATTCTCTTCCTTTCGTTTTAATATATGCTATCATTATTATGCATGATTTTGATGTGTTATGATTTCTTATCATTTTGAACAGATCCTAAGCTTAAACAAACACGAAACTGACACCAATAATTCGTAATAGTGTGGGTGGAAACTACAAACTATTGGTTAACAGTGTCCATGAATTTCGATAATGGTAAAAAATGCATTCAGTATTTTCGCCTTAACCATACCATTATACTGCTATCATAACGTAAAACTACACATTCCAAGCTTTAAAAAAGAAAAACAGAACACCTGGATACCTCTGCTGGTTACCGAGATATAGCACTTTGAATGTCGCGAATTTTAAACGTCTTTTTTTTTCGTCTTCTAATTATGGCGCTTAACCGGCTGTGCGAATAATGGCCTCGATTAATCTATGAACACACAATATAATCAAATATAACAATATAATCGAAGAAATGAAGAAAATTAGAGCATCATTAAATAAATGAACGAGTAAACGGTTCAAGAAAGTAATAAAGAGGAAACTCAATAATGCAAGAGAAAAGAGAAAAACTTTTGGAAGATAATACCTAAATTGCGGGAAGAGGAGGGAAACGAGCCCAATATAAATAAAAACACAAAAAAACAATAAAAATAGCAAAGCACATCGACGCTAATTGAAAACGTGAAATATAAAAATCTCCAACATAAATGAGGCAATAGACGCTCAGGTGATAATCTCTTAATTAAGATAAATATACCCTGTGTTATGGAGGATATTAGTGTGTAAGCTTCTCTTCTATTTCGTTATGTGGACTGTAATGTTCGTGCGATTCCGTAATTGTATTTCCTTTCGTATAAATATTTCTCTTTGTCTTATTTTTAAATTCTGGTTCATTTTGTTTTTCTTGTGTGCCATTCTCTGTGGTATTGGTATACTTGCATATCTATATTGAATTTCATTATTAGATATACTTTTCATTATTTTCATGATCTTAATAATGTTTTTTTTTTTTTTTTTTTTTTTTTTTTTTGGTTATGCCATTTATGTTCTAACTCTTCGTTTCTTTACTAATATAAAAAAGGGACAAAGTCCAGAAAATTAGAAAGAATTTGAAATACCTGCCTTTAGACACACCAACACAGCTGACTCACCCTCTATAACCTGACCTCGAGCCGAACAGACCTGACCCAAGCTAACCTAGCTTACCCTCTCTCTCTCTCTCTCTCTTTCTCTCTCCCCCGGCAGGAAAGTGCTCGGTTCCTGACGGGCGAACCCCCCCTGCCGCGACCCATGGCCCCGAAGACCTCGGCCCAGGAGAGGCGCGCCAGGGCCATTATGGTGGACAGAGGCTCTCGCTACCTCTTCCCGCTCTCCTTCGCTATCCTCAACTGCATCTACTGGATCACCTTCTGGAGCTACTTGTGAAGGTCTTGGAAGGAAGACGAGGAGTGAGGGAGAAGGATGGAGGGGAAAGGGGAAGGGGTTAGGGATGAAGGAGGAAGGAAGGAAGTAAGGAAGGTGGGGAAAGGGTCAGGGAAGAAGGAGGAGAAGAGAGGAAGGTGAGGGAAGAGGAGGAAACGGAGAAAAGAGATAATGGAAACGGGAAAACAACGACGAATAAAATGGTACTGGTTGTCTTAACACCTGCTTTGAAAACACACGTGTTTATTCTCGCTCGCGTCCCTGGGAGTTTAGTCTTAAGAATTTCCATCCCATCAATATCTTATATGTCCTGTTGGTAACCCTGGTGAAGGAGGCAATGAGAAGCATGGTAGGAAGAGATTGGTACGCCTACTCTATGCTAATTGGCTTAATTTACTCTGGCTTTCATTCATATTCTGATTAAGGGAAGATATATATATGATATATATGAATACATTTTTTCCTTTCGTTGATAGTATATGGAAATAATGGTTTAAGTTAAAAGTGATACATTTTCATCCAGTTTATTGTCATATCTCCTTTAGAATATATTTAGATGTGTGTAAGAGAGAAAGAGAGAATAAGTGTTTTCTCGGTTTTTGTATTTGTCCTCATGACTGTGTGTTTTTGTATATAGCAAATTTATACATGTATTACTACTCCTCAAAGAAAAAGGAAAACAGAGAGAGCGTAAGATTAGGTGAAGAGAGAGACGATGAAAGGGAGAATGAGAGAATTACAGTAAGAGTGAAAAAAAAAGAATGAAAGATTGAATGACTATGAAAGTTGGGGAGAAAGAAAGAGAAATATATATATATAATTCACTTTTGAAGCTTAGTAACGCAACACAATACATTGGTGGCAGCGGTGGGATCCACAAGCCCACATCTCTGAGGAGCTCTATGCAGTTACAAGCTCAGGCATTCCCTTCCCTCCTCTGTTATATGCAGTCAGGTAATGCTTGTAAGTGAATAAGATAACTGAGAGCAAGTATAGAAGGGAGATTAGTTCGGGCTGAATGCTAGTGAATACGTGTACGCATAAGTGATTACATTGGCTCTACAACATTAATTCTCGGCCTGAGAAAAGCGAGCTTATTCCCTAAGAGTTAGGCTGTTTCCCTTGTTCTCTTTGTTCCACACATTTTTTGGAAATAAACTGACTTTGAAGCCTTGCGATTTTCATTTACCTAAAAAATAAACATTTCGGGTCTTGGAACTGACTCTACTCACGTTATTCCAGAATATGATATAATATCAACTATCTCAAACTCATAGTAACCATAGTGTTTATCATAGTGCTATTTGAACTCTAATGTCTATTACATTTATTAGTTTAAAACATTTTTAAACATCCGATAGTGAAGAACAAAACCACTTCCTATTTAATATCATTTAGTAATTGTTCTTTGTGAAAGTAACGTATCAACAAATCAGGCAAAAAAAAAAAAAAAAAAAAAACATACCACAATACAAAAGAAGAATGTGATAAGCATCTGTCACCTCCATCTGCAGTAATGATGTTAATCCATGGCATATTTCTAATTGTCACAGTCATGCAAATTTGCACATTAAACACATGAATTATTTATTTAGTCTATTTGTTTACATTACTCTCGTCTACAAACACACACACGATAATTAACTTGTGTTGATAGTTGGGTCTTAGAATTATATTACCTCTTGCTCTGTGTATGTAGGTAACAAATACACAAAAGTTGGACAGCATATAAAAAGTCTTTTTAATTAATGAGGTCTTATTATTTTTTAAATAAAACAAATAAAGCTGTTTAAAAACGCCTAATCTGAAAATAAGAAACGTTACCAAATGTGAAGAAGCAACATGAAAAATGCTTTAAGTATAATAAAATGAATACTTATTAATTAAGATAATAATAATGATGATGATAGAGGCGGTGACAAAGCGGTGGACAATTTATTAGACAAATGAGGAAATAATGCTGCGTTCGGAACCCTCGTCTTGCTCGTCCAGACAACTCCTCAGCACAACGAGGCCGCGTTCGAAACCTCCGAGGTCTTCGTTGCCCACAATGCAACCAGCTGTCTAGGTTTTGTAACTCATCTGATGCATATGTAACGTCCCTGCAACTGACAAATACGAAAATACCTGTGATAACAATAAAGGGTCATGAAATAAACAACCAGTGTTTCATAGGTGCCTGTAACTGCCCTTGTTCACATACAGAATGCTAATGTGACGTCATCTCGTCCTGGTCGCCCGGCTGCGGATGACGGCGAGAAGGACAGGAAGGTAGTGGGTGAGTCTATCATAGAAATGAAGGTGGGTTGAGAACCACCAACAATGATTACCTAACCAACTCCTCCCCTGGGGAAGGACTACGGATTAGCCACCACAGGATAAAGACCCAGTCAACTACGTGATGTCAGCATGGCGCCAAGTAGAGGGGATGAATATGAATGAATATGTGTATATATGTATATATGTATATATATAAATAGATAGATAGATAGATATTGTTGTGTATGTATATATGTATGTATGTATATGTATATATATATATATGTATGTGAATGTATATGTATGTATGTATGTGTATATACACATATACATATATATATACTTTCTATCTAACTATATGTGTATATCCATACATACATCATAGACACACACACACACACACACATATGTCATCAAGGACAAATAGTTCAGAATTGAACAATTATGGCTCTTGGATGTTATCACTATACCTAGTCTTAGGTCTTCCCTTTCCTCTATACCCCATGAAATAGAGGTGTTATATATATATATATATATATATATATATATATATATATATATATGCAGTGTTTGACGGACTACTTGGCGCCATGCAGTTGACTGGGTCTTTATCCTGTGGTGGCTGACCCATGATCCTTCCCCAGGGGAGGAGTTGGTGAGGTAATTATTATTGGTGGTTCTCAACCCACCTTCATATCTACGATAGACTCACCCACTACCGTATCTAGGTCTGATTTACCCAACTCTAGCAAATCTGTGTGTGTGCATGAATGAACACGCATCCACATGCGCGTAATGTGCGTGCGGATTTTCACACACACACACACATGTGTATGTGTGTGTGTGTCTGTATGTATGTATGTATGTATGTATATATATATACATGTATATACATACATACATATATATATATATGTATGTATATACATGTATATACATATATATATATATATATATATATATATATATATATGTATGTTTGTATATACATGTATATATATATATACATACATACATACATACATACATACACACACACACATACACATGTGTGTGTGTGTGTGTGAGTGCATTCATAAACTCAAGCATCGTGGTATGGGAGTCCACCCTATACAAAACAATCCACTGCCTTGTGGTATCTATAAGATGAAAAGGCTTCGGGAGTCAACCCTATGGAAAAATCCGGAGCCGGAGTTTCGAAGGCAGTTCGTAGCCGCTTGCGACCTCGTTCTGGCAACTCCTGCGAGGCCGATGGTGCTAAACCGTATCGGTCTGTGTCGTTCCTTTGGATCCATCACCTGCATGCTACATGCTAAGGCTGCTCTTCACATTCTTTGTGATTAAAATCACTCCCTGAACCCTTTTCTGTAGGGGTAAGTTCTCTTATCCCTTGGCTAAAAGAGTACCTCGAGCCTGAGGGCACAGGCATGTTTTCTGTCAGGGTTGACTGGGTCTTTACACTGGGGCGGCCGACCAATAATAAGGAGAGCAATTGTCCAGGTAATCACTGTCGGTGGCTCTCAATCCACCGCCACACCACGATAGACCCACCCACCATCGCATTCAGTTTGTCTTACCTCTATGCCAATTCGCGCGCGGGCGATGTGTGTGCATGAATGTACACACACACTCGCATGCGGACGATTTGTGTGTGCACTCGCGCAGATTTGAATACGTTGGGTCAGTCGAACCTGGATGAGGTTGTGGTGGTCTATCGTGCCCCCTTCCCTCTGCTCTCCCTCCGTCTTCCCATTTTTCCCTCCCCTCTCCTCTTCTTCCCCTCCTTCCTCTTCCCCCCCCCCCCTTCTTTTCCTCTTCTCCATCCTCCTTTCCCTCTACCCTCCGCTCTCCTTCCATCCCCTACCCCCCTCTACCTTCCTTTCTTTCCTTCCTCTCTATTGATAGCAAAAAGTGAGAAAAAGAAGAATGAAAGAGTAGATAGGGATAGATAACTAGATAGATGAAGAGATAGAGTGAGAGAGAGAGAATGGAAGAAAAAGAGACAGACAGAAGGAAAGAGACAGCGAAACGTGGATTTCAAGTGCGAAAAACATCCCATCTAAAAATACAGGGATTAAAATACTGTAATGAAGCTGTAATGTTAGTGGTGGACTTATCTTCTCTCTCTCCTCTCTTTGTATGGTGTTGCTTTGTTTGCTTCTTGAAAGTGAAAGTTGTCGCAGCTTCTAAACTTTATTTGTACGGGAGTGTGGTAAGTGGGATACAGAGGACAGGCAAGGCAGAGGTGCCCTTGGAAGAGCGGAGCGACCTGCCCGGCTCGCTGTGGCGAGCGGTCTGTCTGGACTGCTCAGAAATTTCTATGAACAAACTTCGTTTGCAACATTTAATAATGGAAAACATTAAAGAATTTGAATGAACATAAATTCCAATACATATGGTAACATGGTGGTTTCGTGGTGAAGGAACAAAGGTACCTTATATACGGTTGTATGTAAGAAGAGTTATGGTGTTTACAAGACTAAAAAGCTTTGTGATAAGGATAAAAAAATGCTGAGTATTCATAAAACATAAGGACATTTGAATATATACAAAAATAGCGATAACATACTTAGTGATTCAGAATAAGCATTTTCTAACGAACATTTTGAGTATAATCAAGACATAGGTATACACAGAGACATCAGAAAAATAGCATGGAAATTGTTCACGAGCAATAAGGGTTGAATTAGCGTGTTCTTAGGTCACTTCGTCGTTGTCACGGGTAGACCTGTTGGAGTCGGCTGAGGACAGTGGAATTACTGTGAGATAAGAACCACATGGCTTTTCCGGTATGTGAGACGAGAGAGATTGTAAGATATACTCCTAACTCAAGGCCAGGTACCATCCGTGCAGAGGAGCCTGAATTGAAATCTCCCGTGAGGCAAGAGAGGCTTAGGGACCATGTGAAAATTGAAAATTAGGGGTCCCGTTCACTCCTCTTGAAATGAGACAATAATATTCCTTTGAAAGGTCTAACACTGCTGCTTTTATCTTTCTCTAGTGTCCTTCTACTGTAGAAATAGTAGCAATAGTAGTAGTAGTGGTAGCACGAGCAATAGCAGTAGTAGTGGTAGCACGAGCAATAGCAGTAGTGGTAGCACGAGCAATAGCAGCAGTAGTGGTAGCACAAGCAATAGCAGTAGTGGTAGCACGAGCAATAGCAGCAGTAGTGGTAGCACGAGCAATAGCAGTAGTGGTAGCACGAGCAATAGCAGTAGTGGTAGCACGAGCAATAGCAGTTGTGGTTCACGAGCAATAGCAGTAGTGGTAGCACGAGCAATAGCAGTTGTGGTTCACGAGCAATAGCAGTTGTGGTTCACGAGCAATAGCAGTTGTGGTTCACGAGCAATAGCAGTAGTGACAGCACGAGCAATAGCAGTTGTGGTTCACGAGCAATAGCAGTTGTGGTTCACGAGCAATACCAGTTGTGGTTCACGAGCAATAGCAGTTGTGGTTCACGAGCAATAGCAGTAGTGACAGCACGAGCAATAGCAGTAGTGGTAGCACGAGCAATAGCAGCAGTAGTGGTAGCACGAGCAATAGTAGTAGTGGTAGCACGAGCAATAGCAGTAGTGGTTCACGAGCAATAGCAGTAGTGGTAGCACGAGCAATAGCAGTTGTGGTTCACGAGCAATAGCAGTAGTGGTAGCACGAGCAATAGCAGTTGTGGTTCACGAGCAATAGCAGTAGTGGTAGCACGAGCAATAGCAGTTGTGGTTCACGAGCAATAGCAGTAGTGGTAGCACGAGCAATAGCAGTTGTGGTTCACGAGCAATAGCAGTAGTGGTAGCACGAGCAATAGCAGTTGTGGTTCACGAGCAATAGCAGTAGTGGTAGCACGAGCAATAGCAGTTGTGGTTCACGAGCAATAGCAGTAGTGGTAGCACGAGCAATAGCAGTTGTGGTTCACGAGCAATAGCAGTAGTGGTAGCACCAGCAATAGCAGTAGTGACAGCACGAGCAATAGCAGTAGTGGTAGCACGAGCAATAGCAGTAGTGGTTCACGATCGGTAGGCACAGAAGCGTATAGTAGAAAGTTGACAGTCGGGAATAAGGGTAAAATTAACGAACAGGGAAAGTAAAACATAACATACCGATAGCTCGGTAAAAGATCAGTAAGTATTAAAGGTATGGTAACAGTAGAGTAAAAGGTCAGTAAAAGTATGGTAAAAGCATGATAAGAGTAGAGTAAAAAGAATCAGTAAAAAGATAAGTAAAAGTAGAGTATAAGATCAATAAAAGTACAGGTAAGAAAAGTAAATATAACCGTAAATAAAAGGCAAGCACTTGATACATATATACACTGTTAACAAAAAATAAGAAAGATAAAATAAAAAGTAAAAAGAACTAGTATCTAAAATGAACATCACTGGATTTAGGTTTTATGTTATTTGAGCTTCATATATGTAAAATATTATAAGAATTGCCTTCAATTATGCTTAACACGTCCAGCATTTTCAAAACTTAGGCAAGTAAACAAGAACCAGTACAACCTTTAGTGTAGATTCGCAGAGAGAGGAGGATGTGGCACAAACAAAGTTCTAGTTGACACTGTTTATTTGTTGCGTTCCCGGGAAACTTAGGAACTCGTGACGTCACAACATACTGGATAATTTTTCTTTATAAAAACGAAATAAAATGCATAATGTCATTGAAATGATTCATACAACCTAAAAATACCAAAATCATTAATAAAAAGCCATACAAACGTGAACTAAAAGAGTTTATGAATAAACTAAAACATACTAAAATCAATAAAACAGTAAAATTGAAACCCGTGAATTTATAAAACAATCATTAATAAAATAAGACGATAAAATGAGTCTTAACTAAAAGATAAAATCATTAATAAATATATATATATATATATATATATATATATATATATATATTTAAAACAGTGATCATTCAAATGTGCAGTGTCACGTCATGAACTGAGAAATTATTTTTATAAAATAGGTATCCGTGAAACACGACCTTAAAATAATACAAAACTAAATAAAATACAAATCAAACATGAACTAAAACCTGAAACAATAAAACAAACGAATACAATAAATAAAAGCGAAAACAAAATGAAAGAAAACGGGATGGGGTGAACTATGGGAATCACGCGCAGGTTATACAGGTATATGTGTGGAGTGACAACTGGAGTGCCACGCCCCCTCTGGGTGAATGGTACGTTCTACAAGACCACGAGAGCAGGTCACAAGAGAGGCTCTTAAACAGGCCCTTTGGAGCCACAGCCTTGTCGCCTCAGCCACGGAGACAAACCACCTGTGTGCCTTTTTCCCGCCAAAATTGACCGCGAAAATGATCTCTCTTCTAGCCATTGCTCGATGTCTGGTGGAACTATTTTAGGCATCTATGTATGTATGTGTATGAAAAAGTGTTTATGTCCGTATAGTATATATCAGTTTTGTTTATTTGTTTTATGTTTTCGGTGCGTGTTTGTGTGATTACGTTGTATATGCGCGTGTGTGTGTTTGTGTGAAAGACAGTGTCATTCCTCAGCCTATCATCCCACTGCAAGGGCATAGGCCTCCCTCAAATGTTTATTGAGAGGTCAAACGCAGGTGTTGAAGGGGAAGGCGTGACTCAAGCGGCTGATTACGAGGAGCATCCAAACAGGCAACGGGGACGCTAAAAAAAAAAAAAAAAAAAATGAAAGGGGCCTGTGTCCTGCAGTGCATTGATACAGACCCACACACACTATAAGTAAGTATATATATATATACTTACATATATATAAATAAATAAAAAACATATATATATATATATGTATATATATACATATATATATGTATATATATATATATATATATATATATATATATGTATATATATATACATATATATATGTATATATATATACATATATATATGTATATATATATATATATATGTATATATATATATATATATAAACATATATATAACGTGTATGTGTGTGTATACAAATATAAATATATATATGTACGCATGTATATATATATACATATATATATACATATATTTGTACATATAAATGTGTATATATATATATGTGTGTGTGTATATGGCTATATATATATACATATATACATATGCATATATATATATATATATATATATATATATATATATAAATGGTGAAAACACTCTACCGTGTTGATACTATGGTTTCTCCTAAAGAGACTCAGCCTGCCCTACACTGAGGAGATCTACTCTCTCAGCCGCCCTCTTTACACTCTCAACTGCAGGCTGATATTTCGCCAGGTGAGCTGGTCCATACCAGCCCACCCTCTTCCTCGAAGGTGGGCACCTATGCTGTTCCTTGTTCTGTGATAAGCAATACTTTGGCGTGACGGGCGCCAGTCTCACTAAGCGCCTGTCTCAACATAAGTACGCTGTATCCAGGGGACACAAAAACAACGCTCTCTTCTGCCCTCAGTGGGATACAGGCCATCAGATGGACTGGTCAGCGGCGCGAATTGTCTTTCCTTCCGCTGACGTCCACGCCCGCAGACTGGTGGAATCCTTAATAAAGCTGCTGCCTAATTTCAACTTGACTTTTCTCCAGCCGACAGTCTCCTCGCTTCCCACATCCTCCGCCTTCTCCGTACGCCGGCCACCCTGCACACAGTCCGCACGACCCTCCGACCTAATCTGACCTCCCTTCGTTTCCGTTCGTCTGCCCTCACCTGCCCCGTGTTACCGCGTTCCCTTTCCTCTCTCTGTTTTATACCCCCTCCTCTCCCTTTCCCTTTCAGATCTGAGGATGGAATCCAGGTGGATTCCGTAACTGTTGTCTCACTATCAATAAATCTAGTTGTACATTGTGTTTTTTTCTACCATATATATATATATATATATATATATATATGGACACATGTATATGTATTTATATATATTTGTAAATATATATATACATATATATATGGGGGGAGGGAGTATATATATACACACATATATGTGTTGTACATATACATATATGACTATATATATACATATGTATACATATATATATGGGAGGGGGAGGGAGTATGTGTGTGTGTGTGTGTGTGTATATGTGTGTGTGTGTGTGTGTACATATATATATATATGACGTAACCAATGACCATGACGTAATCAATAACTGCAATCATTAATGATGGCTAGCATGCACTCTTTACGGTCGTACATGGAGCATCATAATAGAAAGTAGGTATAAATTTGCTCAGTTTTAGTGAGGAGTGCCGTCGATCTATTTCATTATCCTCAACTCATTAGTTATATGAAGACTACATGCATGTCATGCAAAGGGTAGGAACTGTTAAGTAGATAGATAAGGAATTTGACAATGCCTTGCATTAAGTTTCTTTTATTGCCGGCTACTGAGGACCTTCCTCCAAAATACAACGACTTGGTGGATAAACTGCAATCTTACGAGGAAGCAATTTGTACGATACAAAAGGTGAGTCTGGATCTCGTTAACTGTAACTCTCGCTGATTGTAGTTCATTTAGCTCTCTCGCCCCCCCCCCCCCAAAAAAAAAATGCATGTGGATTCATATGGAATTATATATGGATGTATATTAAATGTAAGTTATCACAATCCTTTATATTGAAAATGTAAATTGATATTGCTTACATAGTAAAGTCCCTACCACAAAAAAAAAACAATAATAATAATTGATTATGATAAATAATCATAATAATAGATGATATTAAATGATCATAATAAAAATGATTAATAAATAGCGAATAATTCATAATAAATAACAATAACAACAACAACACAACAATAATAATAATAATAATAGTAATAACAATAATAGCAATAATAATAATTCATAATAATAATAATAATAATAATAATAATAATAATAATAATAATAATAATAATAATAATAATAATAATAATAATAATAATAATAATAATAATAATAATAATAATAATAATAATAATAATAATAATAATAATAATAATAATAATAATAATAATAATAATAATAATAATAATAATAATAATAATAATAATAATAATAATAATAATAATAATAATAATAATAATAATAATAATAATAATAATAATAATAATAATAATAATAATAATAATAATAATAATAATAATAATAATAATAATAATAATAATAATAATAATAATAATAATAATAATAATAATAATAATAATAATAATAATAATAATAATAATAATAATAATAATAATAATAATAATAATAATAATAATAATAATAATAATAATAATAATAATAATAATAATAATAATAATAATAATAATAATAATAATAATAATAATAATAATAATAATAATAATAATAATAATAATAATAATAATAATAATAATAATAATAATAATAATAATAATAATAATAATAATAATAATAATAATAATAATAATAATAATAATAATAATAATAATAATAATAATAATAATAATAATAATAATAATAATAATAATAATAATAATAATAATAATAATAATAATAATAATAATAATAATAATAATAATAATAATAATAATAATAATAATAATAATAATAATAATAATAATAATAATAATAATAATAATAATAATAATAATAATAATAATAATAATAATAATAATAATAATAATAATAATAATAATAATAATAATAATAATAATAATAATAATAATAATAATAATAATAATAATAATAATAATAATAATAATAATAATAATAATAATAATAATAATAATAATAATAATAATAATAATAATAATAATAATAATAATAATAATAATAATAATAATAATAATAATAATAATAATAATAATAATAATAATAATAATAATAATAATAATAATAATAATAATAATAATAATAATAATAATAATAATAATAATAATAATAATAATAATAATAATAATAATAATAATAATAATAATAATAATAATAATAATAATAATAATAATAATAATAATAATAATAATAATAATAATAATAATAATAATAATAATAATAATAATAATAATAATAATAATAATAATAATAATAGTCACACACATTCTTGAAATATTTATTATTATTGTTGTTGTTGTTATTGTCATTATTATACCACTCATAAATTCTCTTTTTTATTAATCTATTCATAAATTCTCGATCATTTCACACGCGATGCAGTGCATGAACTCATTCCCATTCCTATCATTAAATTATATTGCCACTGTACAGAGAAGTTTCTTAATTACTCTGCGTACGTTAGGGGAAGGAAAAGGATACTATATATTAAGGAAAAGCAACACAGCTATACATACATCAATAAGTATTCCTGTTTATATACAATAAAATACGTTTTACATTAACGATAGTGTCAAAGAGACTTGCGAGAATTACTTAAGTAGTATCATATAGCACATAGGTAGAAAGGACTGATGACTTACATATTTTTATATTATAATTTAGCAGATAAATGTGATGATATTGCTAATTGTCCGAAGATAAGACTAAAAAAAAATGGAGACTAAAGGTCTTATATTATAAATTAAATCGAAAATACTGCAAAACAGCTACCGAGTCGGCCAACCAGAACCAGCAATTGAAGAATCTAGGTTATAATCAAGTGGCCCGTTGCTGCCTTTCTGCATAGCAGCCGACCTGAGTGACCTCTGACCTCGAGAGGGGGACGTTATCTCCTTGGAGAACACTCGTGAACCACCAAACACGAGCAAGTGTCAACAAACACCTGGTTACTTTTCCCGAAGCCAAAGAGGATTTACTCTGGTCTCGATCCTGGTTCCTTCAACGTGCGACTCAGAGACGATACTGATGCTGCCGACAAGATCTAAAAGATTATTCATTATAAATTGTTTTTTTTTTTTTTTTCTAACTCCGTTTCAGACACGACGCAGCTCAATATAGTATGTAAATTAGATAGTTCTCTATTGCACATTTCAATGATAACTAAAGGGTCATTATTCAAAGAAACCGTATATTTAACATAGATTAAAAAAAAAATCAAACAAGCGTTGCTCTTTTCGTAGTAATTGTCATTTCAATTTTAACTTATCGTCTGTTACTTTTTTGTTATTCGTGTGTTATTATTTTTATTTTATTGTTATTCCTTGATTTTTGGGGGTATTTTTTGTTGTTGATCTTATGATTATAATAACGTTATTCGAACACCAATGACAATAAATGAGAACATTTATCGAATATAAATACGAGTTACAAAGAGGTGAATAAAGTTTTGCTGAAAAATGATTAAGAAATGTTGTAATCCTCAAGATAATCATCTAAATAATTGATGCTATACATTGGGGATCTGCACTAATAATCATACATTACATAGAGTGCAGGAGGAATTGCATACAAATTTCGTCTCCAAATATCAATTAAACTACTGGAGACATACAGGGCTGGGTGGATCGCACCTTCCTAAGGCTTCGTGATCTGAATTCTGCGTTATTTATAACCATGATAGTCATGTTATATCACTTTTATTTCTGACATTGGAAAGAGCTCTTTATCCTAATAGCTAAGAAATAAAAATTCACATTTAAAATCACATCTTTCATGAGCATTATTGCTTGAATTAGTCTTCAGTAGTCGTTGTATAAATTTATACGACAGAATTTTTAAAAGATATAAATCAGTTTTTAAATCTAATTATATTAACTCTATTTAATGTGTTATCCTTCCCACAGAGGATATCTGAAAAGATCTATGAAAGGTAAGAGTAAGGTTAAGAAAAACAAATGAGGAAAGATATTGCAAAAGCAAGTATTCTACCAAACATTCTACATGTATTTATTTTATTTTATTCTACTTAAAAATGTATCGCAGCGTTGGGGAGATCGACAATTTTTATGTGTGAAATTTTACTTAGTGTCGGCAAAGTTTAACATCTTACTGATACGTTCTTCATATTATATATATATATATAAATAAAATGGCATCACATAAAATTAGAGTTGTTTTATTACAGCCATAACCACAAAATAATTACAATTAAATGAATCTGAAACATATAAATCTATATGTATATAGACACACACACATATGCATATATACATGTGTGTGTGTGTGTGTGTGTGTGTAAATTATTTACGCAATGCATTATCAATCTTAGTAAGGGTTAAAATGGATTTCCTTTTCTTGTTTGGTTACACCTCAAGACGAGACAGCATCGTCGTTATCGGGCGATTTGATTAGTGTTTGTGTCTGTTTGTTTGTACTAAATGTATATTTAATATTGGGATGCTTTAGCGATTTAGGGTAAACGACGTGTCAAAACATGCCTTTCAGATCAATATCCTTGACCCGTATCGCATCCGGAGAGCAGTTGAGAATATCTATTTTACCCTCTTTCGGTGGTTCGTGGGTGGGCATGCTGTGCCTGGGAATGTTGGTCTAGCCAGTAGGAAGGGAACGAGGGGTCCCCTGTTCTCGGACTTTGCGTATGTCAGCTGCTGGATGCATGTTTGTTTGTTTGTTTGTGTGCTTCTTCTTCCTCGTATTCTTATTTTTATTATTGCTTTGGAGAGGAGGGGATGGGGTGAGATACCCTTCAGGTGAGCGTATTAGGCATCGTTAAAGGAACCTTTATGGATTATGATGAATTAGGAGAGGTGATCACTCGTCTGTAACAGGGTCAATTATCGATGCAGTTCCAAGTTCAAACAGGATGAATATCGTGATGCGAGGGGTGAGAGGTGGGGTAGGGGGGTCATCTGCAGCACCTGGCATATTACGTATGTTAGCAACTGGACGCATGTTTGTTTGTCTTCTTCTCCTTC
>NC_061840.1:18497943-18507943 GCF_019202785.1 Penaeus chinensis
AGCGAAACTTACGAAAGTCATGTCATTTCATTCACAAAATACCCTGAAGAGTAATGTAATAGCAAACAATATATACGACAGTGAAAAGATTTCTAAAGCAGTAATGGGAGTTCCTAAAGGTGCAGTTTTGGGCCTCAAATTCTTTGTAATAAAATTATTGTATGATTTAATGTTTGTGAATAAGATAAAGATGAGGAGCATTTTTCTTATGATTTTTATTTATTTATTTAATATTAATATAATTGAACATCATGTTATTTGAATAAAATCAAGTCTTTGAAGCGAAACTTACGAAAGTCATGTCATTTCATTCACAAAATACTCTGAAGAGTAATGTAATAGCAAACAATATATACGACAGTGAAAAGATTTCTAAAGCAGTAATGGGAGTTCCTAAAGGTGCAGTTTTGGGCCTCAAATTCTTTGTAATAAAATTATTGTAAGATTTAATGTTTGTGAATAAGATAAAGATGAGGAGCATTTTTCTTATGATTTTTATTTATTTATTTAATATTATCATTATTATTATTATTATTTTTTAAAAAGTTGTTTTTCAGTTTGTTGTCTATTCATTTGTAAAATGTTGAAATTAAAGTGGAAGTTCCTTGCACATGCTTTGCAAGTGTTTTATCAGTTTGTGCAGCTCAGCTTTTATGCAGATTTTTCAAATATTCAGGTTGCTGCCTGTAGTAATAGCTAAAAGGATGAAACTTTAAACATTAAAAATAAAGAGCTGGACTATGTTTTCTCTTTTTCTATCAAATACTGTATCTGTGTTTTACTAATTACCATAAAAAACATACTTTCCAGTATCCACAATGGATGCGCAGCCATCACCCACTTCCCCAGGCTGGATCAAGCCTGGAGATGTCATGCGTGTGAGGAAACTGAAGGCTAAGCGCAAAGCCCTGCAAGCGCGTATGAGTGCCCTTACGCCCTTGCAAATCCTGGCCCCAGCAAAGGGACTCAGCGATGCCACAGAAGGCCGTGGAATCAAGAGAAGAAATCCATTCAAGTGAGTTTGGTAAAGGGGGCTCTGTGCTGTCACTTGTTTCTTGACAGGATTTTTGTGCTATGTTCTCTTTGTAGAAACTGTTGGGTAGGAAATCATGGAAGTGTTTATGGCTCTCTCTTCTACTCTCTCTCTCTTTGTCCCTTTTTTCTC
Organism: Penaeus chinensis; assembly: GCF_019202785.1. Lineage (NCBI taxonomy): Eukaryota > Metazoa > Arthropoda > Malacostraca > Decapoda > Penaeidae > Penaeus > Penaeus chinensis. The sequence goes on from NC_061840.1 coordinate 18,499,109, forward strand.
TCTTCTTTCACTTCTCTCTTCTTTCTCACTCTCCCACTCTCTCCCTCTCCCACTCTCTCCCTCTCTCCCTCTCTCCCTCTCTCCCTCTCTCCCTCTCTCCCTCCCTCTCTCCCTCCCTCTCTCCCTCTCCCTCCCTTTCCCTTTCCCTCCCTTTCCCTCTCCTCTCTCTCTCTCTCTCTCTCTCTCTCTCTCTCTCTCTCTCTCTCTCTCTCTCTCTCTCTCTCTCTCTCTCTCTCTCTCTCTCTCTCTCTCTCTCTTCCTTTCTCCCTCTTCCCTTCTTTTCTCTCCTTTTACTTTATTCTTTTTCTTCGCAACAGATGTTCCCCCAACAAAAAGCAACGAGCAGAAGAAGACGGTGACCTGGAGATAACGAGTGACGCATCCCTCTTTCGTATGCTGAGTCCGTCTGCACCAAAGCAGAAGGTGTCTTCACAGCAGGTTTACAGCTTCTCTAACATCCTCAAACTCCAACAGCAGGAGGAAGTCTCACTCAAGGTAAGACTCCTCTGGTGGTTCTGATATTGAGAAAAGGAATGGTTGGCTCAATTTGTAGATCTGAAATAGATTCATGATCATATAAGGTATTACAGACATTTAGATACACACAAATAGCTGTGTTAGAAAAATCTCCATTCAGTGTATTTATCTATATATCTGTACGCATATGTATATGTTTATGGATATGCTGTATACGCACCTTATTTATTCATTTGTAAATGGATATGCTATATACGTACCTTATTTATTCATTTGTAAATTTATGTAAAATAACTTGGTAACTTATCATATGCATTATTCCTGTTTATTTTGTCTTAAAATAGTTGATAATTGATTTACCAAAGTTACCCAAATTTTTCCTCTTACTCGTTTTCCTAGTCTTCTTCAGCTTTATTGATGACATGCTCTTTCTGCTTTCTTGCACCCCTCACTCTTTCCCCTCTTATAATAGACAGAAGAAGTTCCCTCTGTGACGTGGACAGAGCAGCTGGCAGTTGACTGGAGCCTCAAGAGCAGAGTGCGATTTAAGTCAGCCAAGCCCCTCCCATGGAAACACAACTTTAAGGTTTGTAAATCATGTGTTTTTTTTTTCTTCTTCTTCTTCTTCTTTTTATTTTATGATCCCAGTTGGGCAGTCAGCAGAACTTAGAAATGATTATTCAAAATTGAAATTCACAAGTTTTGAAGATATGTATGAATTTTTTTATATTTTGATTTTTAGAATTTAAAGTTAAAATAGATTTTATTTTTTTTTTGTCAATATTATTGCTATTTTTATTATTTTTGTTATTTTTATTAATATTATTGCTATTTTTATTAATATTGTTATTTTTATATATGTTATTGTTTTTGGTAATTGTTACTTCTATTTGGTATTATTATTATTTCTGATATGATTGTTCTTTTTTTTACTTTTTGTGAATCAACCTGAAATCTCTCCACAGACATCAGAGGAAGCCTCTGGGACAACGGGTTTTGTACGCTGCCTGAACTCAACATCAGACAACAGTGAAGACAGAACCCTTGACACATCGCCAAATGCCCAGTTCTATCAGTGTTGCCTCGTCTGGCAGTACCCCAGTCTGCCCTGGCTCCAGCTCTTCCCCCGAGACAACCTGAAAGCTACGACACAGACGGGACTCTTCGGCACTGACAAGAAACTGGGAGACGCAATTCATGCTGAGTGGTGAGAAAGTGCACTTCCTTGGGAAACCCTTAGGGACATTGATTTCCTTTAGGCTGGCTGTCTCTGGTTCCAGACTAGAACAGTAGAGTAGTTCATGGGAATGTATTCAGTAACGGGAGGTGTTGCATATGGATAACAACTAATGTGGCACTGTTAGGGCAGAATCTCTGAATGGTGTGCATGCCAAGTATAATGGCTGTACACTGTACACTCTCTCTCTCTCTCTCTCTCTCTCTCTCTCTCTCTCTCTCTCTCTCTCTCTCTCTCTCTCTCTCTCTCTCTCTCTCTCATTTTTAATTTCTTTCTTTACTATAGTACTTTGACTAGCATTCATAAGGATATTAATGTTATTAGTAAGAGTAACTCTTCCCAAAATTCAAGGATTGGGGCAAACGAGTAACTGACTCCATGGCAAATCAGTGCTTGTGGGGCCATGCATGTGATAAAAACTACAATGGAGAGTGCATGTGCTTGGCGCTAATGGGCATATGAGAATCAAGTCTCTACAGTCAAATCTTTAATGTAGAGGCAGAATACATAAGAAAAAATTGATAAATGTATTTTTCCCAGTCCTTTGAGTTTTTAGTTATTCCTTTCATTAGTTTGCAATTATTTGATTTAACTGGTATATAAAACAAAGAAAAGAGTTTGTGAAGCTTCTTATTATTAACATATTATTATGTTACCATGAACCCTTTGCCTCCTGCATATATATCCTACCTTGTCAAGCATGAATATCCCACCAAGCATAAGTTTGTTATTTCATTATTTCAGTTCATTCACAGCTTGTACCACAGACACCCTGGCTTTAAGAAAAATATGTTTCTAAAACTTATGAATACCTGTCCAAGGTAAAAGATGATAGAAAAATCCTTGCAGTCTCTTGAACTCACTTTTCCCCCAAACAGGAGTGAGAGCCTGCGTTCACTACACCAGCTGCTGCGTGTGAGGCAGTGTCCATACTTCTATGTCTGTGGCCCCACCTTCACTTGCCTGTTCCGAGCAGCAGGCGTAGCGGGCATTTCGCAGGCCCATGCCCTCATCACACCAACAACTAGGGGTTTTAGAGAGGCCATGAAGAACGAAGGTAAAGAACGGCAGGAGCATGTCCTTGGGAGGGATTCTGTAGTGGGTGGGGGAAGGTTTATGTCTTGGTTGTTCTATTAGGACAGTTGTGTTGTATTAGATGTATTGTATTGAATTGCATTTGAACTTGGATTCAGGTGATGTGACCATCATGTTATGAAAAAATCCAGGTAAAAGGGAGGGTGACGTGAACATGCCGTCACTGGAAAATCTGGTTGTAGGTCCTGCCGTGTGTGTGTGTGTGTGTGTGTGTGTGTGTGTGTGTGTGTGTGTGTGTGTGTGTGTGTGTGTGTGTCTGTGTGTGTGTGTGTGTGTGTGATACAACCTGCACTGCTGGTTAAGGCAGACAGGAATAGGATCCTGAGCTTGGAAATAGCGTCCTCCCTGGAACTGGCACTCTTCTAGTCATGGCTCACAGATGGTACATCCCACACTCATTTATCAATGTAAATAATGCCAAAGCCCCTTCCTAAATACCCTCCAAGAGCTTTGTGCGCTCATGACAAGTCATTCCTGTCACCCCGGCCTTCAGCTGAAATTCTCACGACGGTATGTCCCCATCACCCTTATCTGCAGCCAAATTTTCCCATGACAGCATGCCATCCAGATCGTAGGGGTTGATTCACACCTGAATGTGTTTTTAAGGTGTGAACAGTGATCTTTCATGAATTTTGAGGGAAATAGGCCATGATAAACATATTCTCTTAACCCATCACCACTGGGTAATAGAAATCCCTGAACATGATAAATGTAGGTGGTTTCTGGCAATTGCCAGACACTGAGCACGGGAGTCCACTATATCAAGCGGAACATCCTGCTCCACATACTTTGGGGCATCACCACACATGCAGGCGTACCCCGCAGACCAAGTGGTTTGTTATGATGCCGGTACATGTATATGTTTCAGCTACTTAAGGATCATAAACTATATCAATATGTATGTGTCTTATTAATATGTAACTAATCTACTTCTGTTGCTTTAGACATTCTCTTTTTATAGATAGAACTACAAAAATCTTAACCTTTTCCAGACATTGAATTTGAAATGCCCTTCCACAACAACAGCACTAAGAATGAACAGGAAGACGAGGAAGAAGAGGAGGAGGAGGAAGAGAAGGAGGAGGAGGCTACCTCCTGGCTAGAGAATCTTGGGGTTGAAACCTCGCAGTTCCCCAATCTGAACCCGAATCGTGTGAAGCTGTGAGTGCTAAGGACAGTTCCTTTTATAGGATAGTAAGAGAAGGTGGCTTTCTCTGTTTCTACAAAGCCTAGTTATCTGTCCCCACCTTTGTCTGTCTTTGACTTAGCCTCTTTTCTCACCCTCTCACCCTCTCTCACCCTCTCTCTCTCTCACCCTCTCTCTCTCTCACCCTCTCTCTCTCTCACCCTCTCTCTCTCTCTCACCCTCTCTCTCTCTCACCCTCTCTCTCTTTCACCCTCTCTCTCTCTCAACCTCTCTCTCTCTCACCCTCTCTCTCTCTCACCCTCTCTCTCTCTCTCTCTCTCTCTCTCTCTCTCTCTCTCTCTCTCTCTCTCTCTCTCTCTCTCTCTCTCTCTCTCTCTCTCTCTCTCTCTCTCTCTCTCTCTCTCTCTCTCTGTCTCTCTGTGCTGTGTGGTGCAGCGGTAGCGTTCTCGTCTAGCAATCTTGCTGACCTGCGTTCGAATCCCTCGCCGCCAGTGGATGGTAACCTCGGCATTCCTTGCACACAGGGGATAGTTTAGAAGCAAAATGAAACAGACAGTATGTCACACCAAGAATATCCATTGTAATAAATGGAATCAAAAATAAACTTTTAAACTTTAAACTCTCTCTCTCTCTCTCTCTCTCTCTCTCTCTCTCTCTCTCTCTCTCTCTCTCTCTCTCTCTCTCTCTCTCTCTCTCTCTCTCTCTCTCTCTCTCACCCTCTCTCTCTCACTCATATATATATTTTTTTTATTTGCATAAAGTAAGTGTGAGGGAAGGATCCTTATAAAGAGGCTTCTGGGTTCTTTTTCTCTTGTTGTACCTTTTCTTGCTACTAATTTGTGTTTTAGATTAAGATTAAGGTAAGTTATTTTATTTGAAGATATTCAAGCAAAGATTGGGCAATCCATACATAAATGTGACAAAATGTAAAAGGCTGTTTGTATCTCCTCTGCAGAGAAAGAGAAAAGTTCAAGAATATAGACAAGACTGCTGCATCCCTGGTATATGTGGAGGGCATGGAGACCCAGGGCCTCATAAACTTCCTCTTGAACAGCCGCAGTTGTGTGGGTACCACAGGACTCCTGGCTGGAGTGCCACCCACTCTTCTGTCCCCTGTGGCCTTCCAGGGCAGCACACTCAAGACACTCAAGGTAGCCCTCCTTTGAAGTGTTGTATGTAACAGCTATAATACAAATGCTTGTACAGTATAAGTGTATATATGATATGATATAAGTTGTGTGATATATCTGTAATTTATTTAACCCCTTAACGATGGGTCACGTCAAAACAAACCACTCGAAATGTGACGTGTGGCCGTACACCACGGCGACGCGCCAAAGCGATACGAGCTGGTGATTCGACTCCCATGCTCAAAGTCAGCGCGTTGCTATTGATTTCCAGAGCGTAGAGTTTTCTTCACCCGTCACCAAGGGGTTAATGTGAATAGATGACTGTCTTTATCTATGTTAATTAATGTATTCCAGGCCAAAGGAAGTGTGATCCGGCAGGAGGGTGACATGCACCATAGCATGGAGGTGTCAGGCCCCATCCTGCCACACACTGTGCATCAGCTGTGCTCCCTCCTCTCCCTAGCGACAGACAGCTACACCCTCTCACTCGTTCCTGTTCCATCCACACTCCCCTTCTCGCAGCACAGCCATCATGATGCGACTGCAGCTCCTCAGGTCGGTCAATTCAAGATTGGTCGGGGGTGAAAAGTAAGGCCATCATAGGCTCACAGAACTGAGATTTTATCTGGCACATGCGTTTCCCACCGCCAAATCGGTCTAGTCTGTCGCCTTCCATTGTTGTCCCTCTGAATTGTTATTTACAAATGACATAATCTCTTAGATATACTGATTATGATGATAATTTCATTTGTTCTGTTTGTCCATATGAACAATAAGCTAATTTCTAGTTTCCATCCATCTTGTGGCCCCTATTGATCAATGTCACATCTTAACTATCCCTGTCATCAGTTTTCTAAAAGTAATGAACATTTCCTTATAACAATAGACAGACAGACAGAGTTCGTAGAAGCCACTAACCCTTCTTGATTTCTCATAGGCTTTTGCACAAGAGGGCCTGGTGGACTGTGGGTTCGACGCCAGCGTGCGCTCCCTCATATGCACACCATGTAGAGCAGAACAGGAGGAGACGGACTTGCCACCAACATACCGTGAAGTTACGTACAAAGATAAGAAGTACACGTGGACTGACAAATTACAATGAAAGTGATGTTAGGTTTAATTTTGTACAAATTTTTATCATTATTAGTATTGTAAGTGCCATAGTATTCGTTATTATTGATTTTATCTTTATTTTTTATTTTTTATTAGAATTTTTATTATATAAAAAAATCAAGTTAGTGACATTTTACCAATATCCTTGATAAGTGTTTTTTATTTATTTTATTTTATCTTTTTTCTTCTTTTTTTTCAAATATACGTGAAAGATAATCAAGTGTTACTTGTATGTGACATTATACTGACACCTTCATTCTGAGACTTCTATTGCAAATTTACAGCACAATCACAGGTGTCACAGTGTAGAGCAGAAAGAGAAACTGGAGAAATATTTTCAAATTGCGAGTGACGTGAAAATTGTATCATATTGTGTATGTTTTGTGTCTATGATAGTAAACAGAAAAATAGAGAGAGAGAGAGAGAGAAAGAAAAAAAGAAAAAAATTAAAACCCAGTGAAGAATTTGCACGAGTGACGTAAAAAAAAAAAAAAAATGGAATTTTATATTGAAAGTGTGATTCACTTGGCAGAAAAACTTTGGAATTTTGTATTGAAAGTGACAGACAGCTCCTTCGACTCTATTAAGAAAGAGCAGTAAATTTCTTAGAGAAATGAATCAATTTGTTTGTTTTCTTTAGAGATTTCTGCTTTACTTTTTACTCTTTTTAATTCAGAGAAACATATTTTTATGAGTTTTTTTTTTTATAGATATCTCCTGATGTTTTATTGCTAATGTAAATACTGTGTCATTAATGTGGAAAATATATGTTTTAGCATTTATTTGTCTTTATGTCCAATCTACTTTTTAAAGAATTGATGTTAACACTGATATATATATATATATATATTGTAACTTTTTAAACTCTTTAAGAGTTCCTCATTGTAACTGTATGGTCCATTTTAGTTATTTATCCATCTAATAAGGAATTCTTGAAGAGTTCAAAATGTTTAAAATGTATGACTTAAATATATATATTTATATATATATATACATATATACATATATATGTGAATAGTACAACACACTACCCTGTTGATACTATGTTAGAAAAACCCACAATGTAAAACTAAAAAAATCTAGTTTTACATTGTGGGTTTTTCTACCATATATATATATAATATATAATATATATATATGTTTTATATATATATGTATATAATGTTTATATATGTATATATATAATATATATATATAATGTATAACGCAGGTGTGTGCTCCCACATTCCTGCGGAACACACGCCTGCGTGTGTACAGTCTATAGATATGGATGCATATACGTTATAGCTTGATGTATTTCTCTTTGTCAGGAATGATCATAAATACACAAAATAATTAATATGATTAGATAGCTCCTTTCCACAGAATTAACCCCTTCCCGACATGTCACGTGTCTGGACGTCATAACAAACTGCCAAAGCGCTCCGAGATGGTGATTCGGCTTGATGTACCGAACTCCCGCGCTCAAAGTTGGCACGTTGCCATTGATTGCCAGAGCATAGGTTTTTTTTTAGTTTTCTACACCCGTCACTAAGGGGTTAACAGCAAATTTACATTCATCAGTAATACACAGAACATAATATATATATATGTATTACATATACACAGAACATAATATATATATATGTATTACATAATATTTAACTTTACTTTTGAAATGTTATGACAAGCTGCAGCTTAACTACATTTGTAATTCTGGTAAGCAAAGAAGGTGTCAAGGCTGTAGAAGAGAGAGTTGATCAGGCACATGGAGCCGACAGCTTTTCCAGAGTCGGCCACTGGGGAAGATCTTCCGGGCTGGACGCTGTAGGTGTGGATGGTGAGCCCTCCTAACACCACCATTAGGGTCGCCAGAATAAAGTTCACTTTCGTCTCCTGGAGTGTGGAGAAGAGGAACTGAATGAGGATGAGATTAGGGCCAAAGTATTGTTTGCGACATAGAGGGGTTGTATAGATTAGTGATGTCTTGATTGTTGTTATTACTATTATTGTTATTATTTTGATCACAGTAACTATTACTTTCAGACAGTCAGTCAGTGAAGTTTTTACATTAGCGACCATCTATCCCTTACAAATATACTAGTATTTATAACTATACCTCTAAAATGATATACTGAACGATATTCATTTTTGAAATGAATAACATTATTGAACTGTGCAGAACTAGCATGATGTTCAAATGACACTAAACAGATTTGTTAAATGGATATTAATAACAGAATCTCTGACTATTTGCACTAATTTGCATGACCTTTGGAAGTCCTTTCACGTACCCCAGTTTAGAAAATTCAAAGTGTAAATTGCAAAAGGTGGTGGGTGAAGATTGCAAAGAACCCATTAGAAACCACATTCTTCTAATAAACCCTCCCAAAAAATAAGTAAATAAATGAATATTAAAACGTACAAACATATAAATAAGTAAATACATGAACACTCTCCTTGATCTGCATAAACGGAAAAACAAGCTACTCACAAAAAGCACTTTCTGCATCTGTTGGCCACCCAATAGGAGAGTCATGAGGAGAAGCGGACTCACGACCAGCGAGAGAACCAAGGTCCCTCCGCCAAAGAAGTCAAGGCTCTCGCTCCCAAAGCCGAGGCCTGGAATGCCCTGGGAGATGCTGAGTGCTAGGGTG
>NC_061840.1:18512943-18515443 GCF_019202785.1 Penaeus chinensis
GTTTTTCTTTTTCTTTTCTTTTCTTTTCTTTTCTGTATTTTTGCTTGTGTGTTTGTGGCACTGGCTACTAGTTACATGTGTGTGCGTGTGTGTGTTAATTTCATAGTGTTTGTGTATGTGTATGTATAAAATTTATGTTTTTTAATGATTTCTATTTGATTACCTGTTGACTGTTAGTGTCAGCATAACGGGTAATAAGTTTTATATAAACTTTATTTATATATCAAAAACACGCACACACCTTATTCTCGCTCTTTTTCTCTATCTCTTACTCCTCGCTCTCTCGCTCTCTTTCTCTCTCTCTCTCTCTCTCTCTCTCTCTCTCTCTCTCTCTCTCTCTCTCTCTCTCTCTCTCTCTCTCTTTCTCTCTCTCTCTCTCTCTCTCTCTCTCTCTCTCTCTCTCTCTCTCTCTCTCTCTCTCTCTCTCTCTCTCTCTCTCTCTCTCTCTCTCTCTCTCTCTCTCTCTCTCTCTCTCTCCCTCTCCCTCTCTCCCTCTCCTTCTCTCCCTCTCTCCCTCTCCTTCTCTCCCTCCCTCCCTCTCCTTCCTCTCGCTTTCATGGTTTTGGAATCCCGAATTCCGCGGTTTACCTGAGGGAAAGAAATAAACCGATTACTTAGCATGTTTCTATTTTCGAGTTAATATTTTTCAGTCGAAATTTGATTTTTTCTTCGGTATTTGGTTGTAAATTATCTATGTCGTCTTGGAGGTGTGTGTGTGTGTGTGTGTGTGTGTGTGTGTCTGTGTGTGTGTGTCTGTGTGTGTGTGTGTACACATTATACTTGCGTGTTCCTATGTATCTATGGATGTGTGCGTATGTATAATTGTGTTTGTTTGCATAATTGATTATCATCACAGGGATAAATATTATGATTATTATATGATTATAATTGGTAATGATTATTGTTATGATATGATTATATTAATGATACTTGATAATGATAATAGTGTTAACAGTAGCAATGATAATGATTATTATCATAATCATTGTAATATCAAATCTCTTATGAGGAGTAATAAGTAACAAAATATAATTGTTCTCATGTGTTGTTATTATCTATTTCAGATTCATAACGTGTCATTACTGTGATTTTATCTTATTTTGTTGTTGTTGTTGCTGTTGTTATCGTCTTTGTTATTATTGTTTTAATAGTTCGGTGTTTTTTTTTTATATATATAATTATATATGTACATATTTTAATATCGATTCAAATCACTTTCTCTTACCAACTTAATTTCCTTTTGTTGTTAATCCAAGATAGTCGAACTAAAAATAAATAAATAAATTAATTAATTGATGTTAACGAGACCAAAAGAAAGTGAAATCTCCTAAGGAAATAAAAGCTTTAAAAAACAAAATCCAAGACAGAAAACAAGAAGAAGAAAAAAGAAAAAGAGAGTGCAATGAGAAGGGGAAAAAAATCTATTTTGGATGTCCATTAGGCAGAACATCTTTAGAAAAGCGTTTTTTATTTAGTCTTAGGGCTGCCGAGTCGACCTTTTAGATCGCAGAAGCAGCTCGGAAGGAAGACATCTTTTTCGCGCGCTCTCGGGGTAAGCGCCGCCGGAGGGAGACGAACTTAGTTTTATTTGCGATGTTGGTAGTATCTTATTTAGGTTTAGTTTAGGTTTAAGTTGTTGATACGAGCTTAAGGTTTTATTTTCGATGTTGGTAGTGTCTTATTTAAGTTTAGTTTAGGTTTGATTTGTTGATACGAGCTTAAGTTTTATTTTTGATGTTGGTAGTATCTTATTTAATTTTAGTTTAGGTTTGATTTGTTGATACGAACTTAGTTTTATTTGCGATGTTGGTAGTGTCTTATTTAAGTTTAGTTTAGTTTTGAGTTGTTGATACGAACTTAGTTTTATTTGCGATGTTGGTAGTATCTTATTTAAGTTTAGTTTAGTTTTATTTTGTTGATACGAACTTAAGTTTTATTTTCGATGTTGGTAGTATCTTATTTAAGTTTAGTTTAGTTTTAATTTGTTGTTTAGCAGTTGGTTTATTTTATTGTTGTTTGAGTTATAGGATAGTGGGATTTTAGATTTTTGTTTTGTGCTTATTTGATATATTTTACTGGAGAGTGATTTTTGGAATTTATAAATTTTGTTTTATTTTGCTCTTTTCTATTTTATTTTATCATATTACAAGCGTTGCACAAGAAGAGGTATTTATACGTTTATGTATTTTTTCTCTGTCTGTAGTTTCACTTTTTTTCTTCTTTTTCGTCTTTGTTTTATAAAGTGATAGAAACGGAACTCTTAACGTTTTATAATAGTGCCATAACAAAGAGAAAACTTTATCGTAAGGATCACTCAAAGAAAGAAAAACTTTAAACTTTAAGAAAATATGGCGTCTTCGCAGCTGTAAATGATATTGTAATATCTTTGATATTTTTGTCAGTGTTATTTTAACAATTGAAATACAATATATCGTGTTTTTTTTCTTCTTTTCACTAAATAATATCGGGATTCATTGCAAACGCGCAAATATATGTGCAT